>NW_024882692.1:0-211976 GCF_019059575.1 Amphibalanus amphitrite | reverse complement strand
GATTAATAACTGACGATGAATGCATGCGGCTCATTTGTGCGCCACTATTGGTGTCGTGCTGTGCTGTATCGTACCGCACCGTCCCGTACTGTGAGGTGTCATACCGTGCGGGAATTCGACATGCTGTCCAAGTTTGCTGGTAGTTGCTACAGTGTGCAAATGACCGCTATCGTCAGGCGGCAGGCAATGCCACTGATGCCGCTGCACTTATCAGTTCGCGTCACTACAGCATGTCAACACGGTACAAGCACGACACAAGTCCCAGTGCATCAGTCTGTGATCGTAGCCGTCCTTCAGAGTGTCCTCCTTAGCCTGTCTCCGCGAGGGGCCACTCTAAGGGTGGTTGGGTTAGGCTGTGGAAAGGCTCCACAGCCACGATCCGCAGCCATAACGGACCATTGTGGGCCCTCGGTTTTGGTAGGCCGACCAGCTGTGACCAGCCACATCGGTCACACACAGCCTACCAGCCACAAAAGTATATACGGTCTGAATGCTATTCTAGTCGTAGCCATGCATCCGCGCCATGACCATTACATATTCAGCAGCTGTACATGTACAAATTACATACTAACGGCCGATTCGGAAATGCTTAATAAATTAATATGAAAGCCTAGGAAGGCCCACGTTTCAGAGTCGTGGTAAACTTCCCCGACTGGCGATCGGACTATGCCGGTGCCCCCATGTTGTGCCGGTGCTATCGGCACATCATATCCCCGCGGTGGCCTTCCCACTGACGTTCATTCAGATGAACTGGTGCCTGTGGTTCACTGAACTTCCTGGCTACACCGCGCTGGCTCTTTTACGACGGCACAGACCTCACAGACGGCTAGTGAACGACTGCTGCGTGAAAAGTTTATCGCTTCTGGTATCCACCGACCACCGGCCTAATAAAATCCGCATCGCCACTGTAGAAACATCAGCCACTGACTTTAAAAGAGAGTTCCGTTTCAGATACTGATGGCGTTTTGATGAATGTTCTATTGCCAGCGAACATTAGTTTCTGCATCACAAAGCGCACGTCTGGCTGGTCAGGAATTCTGACGTTGGGCTGCCGGCCGTCACGCCCGGCTCCGGGTCAGGGCAATAACCGCCCGGGGCGACGGCGCCTGACCTTCTCGGAGCGCCCACAGTGCAGCGCCCGCGGCGCTAAATGTCACTTGGAGCGACGCGCTCGCTGAACACCATTTAAATAGCTGACTGACACGTGGCGTACTGATGAGCTCTTTCTATAAGGTTTATTGTTATTGCTGTCTGAATTTTCCGGCTTCATCGTTTCCACATTAGTAAATAGGTATCCCTTGGCGCTCGCAAGCCTTTGGAAAGATATTTCAAGCAAGTTTTCACATCGGACATTCGAATGTACATTATTACTTGATTGGCGAGATCTTTAGAAGGAATGGTCATACGGCGTGCATTTGCTTTTAAATTTGCCTTCCTGCATTAGCTATGTCACATAAAACATCCTTCAGCTCTGGTTCTCCTAGGCGACTTGTAACAAAGCATGTAGCCACCAAGTAGAATGGTACTGATATGACTTAACGCAAAGGCAAGATATTTCAGGTGAAATAAACTTTATTTGGGCTCTAAAGAAGAAGCGAGATATCTATAAGTTACGTTTATAACATAGCCACGATATTTGAAAATGCGTAACATTTTTTTTTTTTTTTGCTTTAGGCGTTCATATGGCGTCCTTATACCTTATTTATCGCCATATGGTGTTCTTATATTGGTCGCCACTAGTCCAGCCGGATCCACATCAGTCGGCTCGTGCCCACCGGCGATTTCACATGGCACAATCTACATAAATAAATATGAATCGGTGATAAACCCAATGGGCAGCACTCCGCCGCGATCCGGGTTGTATTCCGGGCCGACCTTTGCGGAAACGCCCTGTCGTCCGGCTGAGTGGCGAGTGCTGCTATCGTCTCTGAGTCCCTTCCCTTTCAGCGTGCTCCGCGTCATGCGGCTCCCGTCGGGATCCCGTATAGCGCACAGTGAGCCCTTTCGGTAGGTTTCCATTAACGTTCCCACGCAGTTCCTGCAGTGTGTGACGCTGACGGTCAAGGAGCCTCTCTCGGCTGACACGTGTGTCCGGCGCTGTGTCTATTTTCGGCCGGCCAGGAGCTGGTGAGGTGCCGTCCCATTAGCGCCGTCGATGCGCCGTGGACCCGCGGAGGGAGGGGTGTTGGCCGGCCGGTCGGACCGCTCGACGCCGCGCCGCCGCCGACGCTGCGCCTCAGGTGTGAGCCGGAGAAGCCGGCCGGACGGACGGGATGCAATCAGTGGTGGACGCGCACGCGGCGGGGACGGTCCGTGGACAGCTCCGGCAGCGAGCCGAGAGAGGCTGTGGTGGACGGTGACGAGAAGCTGGATATGTGGACACGGGTGCACAGCAAACTGGACGCGCTTCGACACCGCATGTAAGTTGGCGGAGACCCCGCTGAGGGTGCCGTCATACCGCACTCAGAAACAGTTTTTAGAACATTCGATGATTGGTTTACTCCGAGGTATCCGGCCAGTCTCAATTTTCGGTAAATGCTCTGACACGGAGACATTAGATGCCGAAATTTCCAGAAAGCCAAGGTTTAGTATGCCGACTATCTTAATCAATCTCAACATCGATACAGCGACCTTCTTTGAGATAACATTGGAAGTTTTTAAGACCGTGCCGTTGTCCAGAAGACCCCCCAGGTGTCTCCATGAACGAATGTCTTGACGGTCTGCAGATTCGATCCGCGCGCTGCACATCAAAAGAAATTCTTGCTAGCGATCCCCCGTCCAGGAGATTTCCCAACAACTGCGCATTTGAACGCATTTGAACGGCAAAATGCCATCAAAGGTGAACAAACATCCACTCTATCGCTGCACATCATCCACACTTGGCCAACGTCACCACAAACGCTGCCAATCTCTAAAAAAAAAAACACGACCGAAGTCGTTACGACAGCCTGTCAGCCGCCGCCGACGCTGGTACAGAATGCTGTCTGTAACTCGGTAGCTCAATGGGTAGAGTTGCGAATTGTCAATCGTAAGATTGCTGGTTCGATTCCGGGGGCGCCGCGACTTTTCCCATGAATACCAACGTATGGTCTCCAAAGACAGGGGCGTCGCCACGGATTTTTGAGTGGGGGGGTCGGGTTTCTAGTCTTCACCCGATGGGTAGGGGTGTTTTTTTTGCCACACTTCCCAGTTTTGTGCGTGCGTATGTGTGTGTGTGCGTGTGTAACAATTCGGCGCGCAGCGCCGCCAAATTTGGTATAACCTATTAGGTAAGTATACCTACCTACATCACTTGCGTAAAAATTATCACTGGTCACTTAAGGTCAGGTCGCCATGTCAAGTTCAGTTATACGGTATACCTCTATAAAAACTTTCCCTCTCGCCATTCTTGTAGCTTTTCTCCCATAACTTCGAAATTTGGTACACTGTATAGGTACCTAATGTATGGGGTTATACGTGTCAGCAATTCATGATTCTAACTGAGGATTTACATCTATGATCTGAAGGCAGGTCAAATACGTGACCTCATCATTAGAAAATAATGAGAAATTAGAAAAAGCACGAATGCCTCCTGCTTTGAAAAAGTTCGTCAGAAACGCTAAATATCTATGGAGCCATGACAAATCAGCTCATCATTGCAAGGACAGGGTGCAACTTATGGCGAGTGATGACTCGAAAGGTCATTAGTGGAAATGTCCATCGATGGCCACCAGCATTTTTTTCTACAACTTTTGACGAAGACGCGGTAGAGCGATGAAAGCACCTGGAAGGTGTTCACTGTTCAGCTCAACAACACGGATCCATTCATATGCAGCAGGAGGTCCTTTTTCGATCAGGACATAACGTTGACCTGAGGTCGTTTTAATGTTAATTCTGAATGGTCAAATTTTAACTCATGTGACGCGTCTCAAAGAGATCAAGACGGTGGTGACAAGACAACATATGTACATACCATACAAATTCACGGAATCGAAAGTTATTGCAAAGCAGATGTTTCGGCAGAATCTGTCCAGTTAGCTGTTTGCCTTCTTATGGGCCAAACATAGACCTGAGATGAAATCTAACGCGAAGCTAGGGAAAGAGCGTTAAAAGAGCTATCGAATAGTTTTCTGCTTCACTGTAGCCCTTCTATTGGTGGTTTCCCAGTCGCTAACGTATAACGTATACTAAACTAACGCTGAGGCATGCTTTCGACCCCTGATCGATCTACAGGTTTGCGGAAAAAAGAGCATACTGCCCGTGACGAGAGAAAGCCGATGATACCCATTTACAAGTTTTCGGGTCATCTCAGGACTCAGGTCATCGCCAATAAGTAGAGAAACTCGGGACCTGCTAGAACTTAACGAATGTAAGTTGTGATGGTTTTTCGAGGTTCTGATTACGAATGTTATCTTAGTTTTGAACGAAGATGATGACTCCATGCATTTGGGGTAGATCAGGTCAGGTCAGATCGACCAGTAATAGTGGATGACCACCACCGATTGCTTCCTAGCATGTTATATGAATAAGCAACACAACTATGTACTTCTTAAATGTTCAGATGGGCGCTAAGTTCAAAATCAGCTCCAAAAACTACCCTATCAATTAAAAGCACGTTATGAAAAAGCATCTGACTCCCTTTCCCCTACATGTGCACTGTACAGCTAGTTGTGACGGTAGCCATGGGGCTGAGGCTAGTTTGTAGTTTTGTAGTTAGGTACTGATCCGACGAATCGACTGCGACCATTTTTTTTTTTTAACGATCAGACGAACGCTCGGGGCAGTTTTGGCGCGTCCAATCCTTTGAGGGATAAAAAGGTACTAGGATGGGGGCTACTTAAAAACATTGTTGTGCTGGTGTTCCCCGCCCACAGCTAATTGACCTTTAGGTAATTGGCTAATTGGCTTTAGGGAGCTCTTGAAACGATTTTGAATCTGATGTATTTGTTGGTGTTGCTGACGCCTGCTTCACTGACATAAAAGCTAAAAAAGCATACTCAGCATCGCAAAAAGTGGGGGGGGGTCGACACCCCCAGTTTTCAAGAGTGGGGGGGTCACGACCCCCCCGACCCCCCCGTCGGCGACGCCCCTGTCCAAAGAGACCAATGTACACCAGCGTATGGTCTCCAACGCATTATCTCCAAAGAGATAAAAATGTTGGTGGTTTAATTGAAGCCCAAATAAAAAACAAAATTGTCTAATAAAGGGTGGCTCTTTGCAAAGACGTGCCAGGTGTCTCCGAGACAACCTAATGGGCTTTTCTGTTTCTGAGTGCGGGTGCTGTTGATGACGTGAGACGTGTCACTCCCGGCCTCTGACTGACGTCTGTAAGTGAGTGATGTGGCGGTGTGGTGACGTGAGTGTAACTGATGGGCGTGACGTCAAATGTGGGAGGACATTTAAAAACACTCGAGGCCTGACGCGTGCCAAATTTGGGTCGGTACTCTTTTTACCATAAAAAGAGCACAATCTGGTTATTTTTCAGAGTGCAGGGGTCAACTTACAAAATGTTAACCCATACAATCCTTACAATAGAATGAATAACGGAGCGGACAGCTGAAATAGTCTGTTCATCCATAACAAGCATGTTATATAAGCAAATGACTGGCCGTTTAGTAAAAGTAAAATACAGAAATACCGGGGCTGTGCGTCATTTCGCACATCGTTCCCCGCTCAGGCCGGTTTTACCGCGGCGCTGAAACGTCGACCACATATCCGCGTGCCTTGTTGGCTCATTCTGGCGTCTTTGTTACCCGACCGCTCCTTTGTTTTCTTCCGCGGAATCGGCCGTTTCCAGCTGTGGCTTTCACTAGCTATCATCGCAGCCAGCTATTTTGCTTTCGGTGAAGCCTCCTCGCGGTGTTCCCAATGCGAGCAATCCGTCCGTGTTCCGTGTCGCGCCCGAGCGCGGCAGAAGATTATCCGTTCCGATGACGCGCATTTTCCATTGCGGATTGAAAAAATGCGGGCAGTTGTGACGCACGGAAAGTGGGGTACATGGAGCTATTTTTCAAAATCCTTCTAGGTGTTAATGTGTGATCCCTTCTAATCCCACAGCACAACAATACTGACGCACGTGAAGTGGACAGGATAATCCTATACGGCGGAAGGCCGTGCAGTACCGCTACGACTGTGTCGGAATGGGTGCGAACGGGTGCGGCCTTCTGACGATCGCGGCAAGCGCTGCATCTGCCAGCTTGTTGGAAATGGGGTGACAATCAGTTAAGGGCTGACAAGTGTCTAAAAACCCAAAGAAAGCTGTCCGACAGTTTTTAAACTAAAATGCCCCTAAATTTCCTATCTACATACTATCTGCAAAGCGTTCTATCAGTTATAAGGGAAGTACATAATTCCTACACATATAGCTGGCAAATGTTTGACGTAACATGTGTTAGGTACTCAAGCAACGCATGAATGATTAAAACCTGTTTTTGTCCGATCCACCGGGCTTGATTAAATTCAGCGGAATCATCGAACAACAAAGCTCTGGAGATGTGCTATTAAAAGTCCGGATCAGACGCCTCCGAAAGATCTCAGATCTCCTCTCTCAACAATGTCTCCCGGTATGTACATATTTGCACAGCTCGAGTCCGTAAGTTTCTTACGCCGAAGAGCTCAGACGACAGCGTTTGAATTTCGCTAAGCAGTTTCGCTGGAATGATGACGATGGCAGCATTGATGTAATGTCAGTAGAGATGTTTGCCAATGACGTCATATTGACGGAACAGGTTCCGGGCTTAGCAAGGGGTTTGGATATTACATCCGGCTTTGAGGGAGTTGTCGTGCCACGGCAGTGCCGCGCATGACGACGCGCAACTCGATCAATACTGTCAGTGGCTCTTCAAAAGCCATCACGAAGAGTTAGCAATTCGTCATCAGAACAAGAACGTATACCTTTCCGGCGTATTAGTGAGCTTATATTTGTCATCTGTCCCGGGTAAACGGTCATTCTTTTTCCCGAACCACATAATGACCACTTGAAAGTTGAAAGCGAACATTCAAAGTGCCCACTCATCGGAATGCTTCATCTCCGGTCTTACCCACACCGCGACCAACGCGGCCATTGAACGGATAATCCGCCTTGTCGCCATTGTCACACAGGTACGCGTGACGACAACGTCCGCCAACTGACGCCATTAGCCATTTCCGTTCCGCCCCTGCCCTGACATCTTATCCACTCTCTGACGGTACAAGCACCTACCACTTCCTCCGGAAACCTCGAGCCGGCGCCGCTGCCGGAACCCGTTACCTTCGTGTGAATAACCGACCGCGCCGGTGACTCGGCGCCGCCGGGCCCTTCTCCCAGCTGTGTCCGCGCGCGGGACAGAACGGTCTGCAATTGGCCTTGGTGACTCGCCCAAGTCCAGTTGTGGGACGGGCAATTGATTCACCTGCACAAGATGCAGACAGGAGAGCAATGAGGGCTGCCATGAGTGCTGGAACTGCAAATCGGGGCATCGCATTGCATTGGACGGCTCAGAACTGAACGCCATTGACGAGCGCAGTTGCGTAAGATTGGCCTCTTATGATGGGTTGTCTTGGTCACTGGCAGGTGTTCAAACCACATCCAATTGAAGAGAGGCTTGAATGAGGGTCGAGGTGAGATGAACGAACATGCTGATGACTAATACGACGTTTACATGAAGTCTAACACATATTTGTCTGAGTTGTCCAGCGGGTTTCCCTTCTCCCCATGTCTTTGACATCCACCAGCCATGGAGCCGTTTGACCTACTTTGAGCGGTTGCTCACCACCGACATGCGGATACGAATGTAGGCCACATTGACAACAGTGGACTGTCCGAACAAAGCTCACTTCCTCCGCGGAGTCTCGTTCCAGGAGGGTGCAATGTCGCGGAACCCCGAACTCCACCGGATGCAGTACAATCGCAACTGTCCTTTCCAGTCTAACAGTTTCATATAACTGTCAACTGTTCTCGCGAAGTTGATGAACAGTTACTATGTCCCGCATTTGAAGGTCAATGTTGCACGTCAGGCAGTAAATGCGCGGGACTGGTCGGGTATTTGCTCGGCCGCTGTCTTTCCTGTTATTTCGTAACTGCGGGGCTGTCTTCGCCGGTGTCTCGGCCGCGTGGGAACGGCTGCAGTCGGTGACCACTGCGGTGGTCGGCTGATGGCTCTGTGAGCGGTCCGTGGGTGGCTACTGACACGGACATAGACCCGTCAGCCGAGATTTAGTCTGCTGCGACCAATCTGCAGAGACGGGACCAGACAATCTTAAGAGACCAGACAGTCTGGCGGGACCAGTCCAATCCACCGGGAATACAGTCTGCGGGGACCAATCTGCAGAGACGGGACCAAGCTACCATGACGAGACCAGCCCACCGGGACAAGACCAGTCTGCCGGGACCAGTCTCCCAAGATCAGTCTGGCGGGACCCGTCTGTCATGACGAGGCCAGTCCGCCGGTTGGCCTGCCGGACAAGGAGCTGCTCTGACCGCACGGAAATGCTCCACATTAGACACGGGGCCGGGATCCGCGTCACCGGCCGGACGACATGATGCTCCTCGCTTCTCAAGCGGTTTCCCCATGGAACACCTACCACTCATTCAACTTTCATCGAGGGGAAAGGGGCGCGGTCTATTGTAAGCGCCTGATTGCTCGGTTTTCCCGTCACACTTACCTATAAAAAGGCCCTGTCACAGGTCCATCTGTCGAGTTGATTGCTTGTTCGAATGACGCAAATTGCAGTAATGACCGCTCCTCCCGTCGGACTAAATCGGATGTTTCGGCAAGGCTTTCCTCTTTGTTGCTATTTATCCCTTTTGCGTAATTTATTTTTATTAATAAAGGCGACTTGGCCTTGTGGAATTTAATACATTCCTATTTTAAATCGTCAACTGTGAAATTTTGATATTCTCTAACACCTAGTAGTTTACGACCTTGCCTTCACACGCTCTTATCCCGCCGGTAAATGCGCAAAGGTCACACGGTAAACATTTCACCTCGGTGCACTGCCGTGAGACTCAGGGTGTTGTCGTGAGGCGACACGGTGAGAAATGGACTGTCTCCCTTGAACTCTGCACTTCTCGGCTAGCGATTAGATCACATTTTTTCGCTAACTTTTGCAAATAAACGGCAGCTGAGTAGCCATGGACATGACCAAGCGATTTGTGTACGGTTAAATGATAGGCGTTTGTGTTAACGGTTGTAGGAATTTCTGTTTTATTACGCGATTATGAAACGACAATTGTTAAATGCCCAAGAAGCCTTGTCCATTGACGTTATTAGTTACTTATTAAATCAACTTTGCAACTTCCCTAGAATGCGAAAAGTGTCCATGGAAAATATAAATCGACAGGCCCAAGACACTTCAGCCCTCCATTTCCGTTTGACATTGCACGTCGGATGTTCGCCCTCGGGAGTGCACTATCAAGTGTCAACCAACGATGTCGATGGGGCAAGCCAGCGACTTTCCGAAGCCGCAGCGCTGATGCAATGCACATATTCTATCGAGCCGCCAACGCCCTTCCATTCACAGAAAACGTACCAACTACCAATGTCGCAAGCCGCTGCCATTAACACGGAAGGAACTCCCACGGAAGAAACCCCACATAAGAAACCCTTATTGGCGAGGCATGCCTCTGAGATGCCAGCTGGGATACGAACAAGCTGGACATTAGACATTCAATAGTGCCAAAACCGAACCCACTCACAACCATGGCAGCAGATGGATGGCAGGACATGCTAAATCAATTGACCACGTGAATAGTCGGAGTCGGTCTGGCGCTTATGCTGCCTCTCCAACGGGTGTGGTGACACGGTCCATTATTACACCGTTTACACAGTCAGGTTGTGTTCAGGTGACGGCGTTAGCACCGTTCACCGTTCCCGTTCCGTTCAATATTGCACCGTTCACGCAGCCAAGCCGTGTTCAGGTGATAACGGTGGCCCTATCCAGCTCCGGGAGCATCGAGGTTCACGGGAACACTGATCACGCGAGTGGCACGCATCCTGGTCAAACAGAAGCACCGCGCTGCGCGTGTTGCAAGTCTGCACCTATTTCCAGCTGTAATAGCCCTCGTTGATTGCCTCTCACGGGTGTAATTGTCATTCCCACGTACATCTGGCGCCATCTCTGTGGCCGAGTTCATCTCTGCGCGCCGTTAGAGTCGCACCAAGCCCTACTGCGATATCGAGTACCAGGTAACCGGCGTCCCTGCAACTGGCCCGCTATCTGGGCGCCGTCCTCCGTTAGTCGCGACTCGCGCCCCTCGCCAGGTATCTGACGAGCACCGCTCTCGGCACCGCTCTCACAGCGGCGCCCACCGCTGCAACAGATCGGACCGCCGAGATGGCCCAAAACAGGCCCGTCAGTGCCGCGCCGGTCCAGTTCTGCACGGCCCGCGCTGCGGCTGCGGCTGCGGCTCTGAGGCCGGCGCCGTCCTCGGAAGCGGCTGGCGGGGCGGCGCGTGTGACATCAGAGATAGCCGACCGGTCGGCCCCTCCTCCGCCCCCCAACCCCCGGCCGGCTGGCCGGTCGGCGACAGGGTACTTACGGGTCGGCGAGCCCGCCGCTCGAGCCGCCGCCGGCCGCAGTCTGAGTCGAGAGCGCGGACGGTGCGGGCGTGCGCGATCTTGGGGAAGGAGTCGAGACCAAGAGCTCCAAGACGGCGGCGGTACAGTGCCCAGCGGGAGTGATGGGGAAGGCGGCTGTGTCCCACATCCACTTCGCCTCTGGATACCACGTGCCAGCCTGGCTGATGAGCGCACCGTGAGTAACTGGGACCTCGGCGGGTCGGGAGTCGGTGGGGTGTGGGCGGTCGGCCCGAGCTGACTCAGTCTGGCGGAGACGGCTCGGCGCCAGTCCGGTCGTCGGGAGCCCGGCCGTCTCCGTGGACTGGGTCGGGTCTCTGTGGATGCGGAGCCGGCCTTGGCTCCGTGTCGGCCGTAGGTGACTGATGGTCTCGGAGTGCAGCGTGGGCCGCGGTGGGTGGAACGTGATGGACGGGACTCCGCTCCGACACCGGTGTTGGATCTGATGGCCGCTCGAAGTAATATCAGTACGGCCCACGACTGTCGATGTGCACTTACGGCCGCATGCATACTCCCCGGCAGGAAATGATTGCCGACTGGCTATTTTGGGTGGTAAATGCAAGGCTGAGTCGCTCGTGCATGCTGTGAATGATTGTGCTGTTGCCTTGGGAATTACGCTGTGATGTGAAATGTTTTCCTGGTGGTATCAGTATGGGAAACGATGCTATGAAGGTGCTGTTACGCGCCGTAGCGTATATGCAAATGTGCTGTGAATCCCTCGTCCGGACTTCTTATCACGCACATGATTTTATTACAATTTATATTTTGCGTCTAAGTGCAGGTGACACATTTAGCTTATTTAACTTTAGTCCATTGCGCATCGAAGCTTTCCATGTACCTAAACTTATGTTATGCCGGTCATTGCTTATTTAGTTTACCTTAATGCCTTTTATTTGATACTGTTCATGTGCCTTTTAACGTCTTTTCGTTTGGCATGTACTCGCTGCGCCCACTCTTTCGAAACAGAAAAATTTAAAACGTAAACATTACTAAACAGTCTCAAACGTTTCTGTATGAACTGTGCGAAAGAACTCTCCTCACTCCGAGCTTCAGTATCCGGTTATTGCTTCACTTCCGTTCCGGCTACACACTTTCTCTCAATACGATCACGAAAGCTCAGATTCCTTAGTAAGTGCTGATAAGTTACATACCTTATCTGATTTGTAACGCCTGATTACCAGCGAGACCTAGTCATATACGGACTTCTCCCCTCCCGCCCCTCCCTACCCGTGGGCGCACGAGTGACCTCACTTGGGTAATCGGGGACACTTGATCGCGAACTGATGACGTTGAAGTGCTCTCCACTTCAATATGGAGCTATCTGTTCGGAAATCCTCAAACATTACGGCAAAACCACAGGCAAACCATCCATGTCAAGTGCTTTCAAGCACATCGAAACGTCATACCTATGTGGAGACACTTCATGAGGAAACGGTGCGTGGATATTCCCCAGTGTACGGGTGAGGGGTGACATTAATTAACATGTAGAGAAAGTACTACTGACGTCATTAACTAGAGCATGGCGCATGTTTCCCCAATTTAATAATGACAGGGCATCGCTTTGTTCACTGTCAATATCATACTAACGGCGATCTCATTAGCTGTAGCGGCGATGTTTGCTGATTATACGACGCTCCGATGACCAATAATGCCAATCGGAAACAAGCCGGCTGGGATCTTCTCGGACTTTCCGCCCCGTCGCGTCTGCCCTGTGGGACGGCCAGCGGGTGCGTCAACAGTCTGCGGCGCCGGCCGGATTCTGTTCCTCGTACTGGTGCAGCTCGTGCGTCAGTGGCGGTTTCCTCTGGTGTCGCCGGTCCGGATGGGGTCAGCCGCCGCGGAGGATATGAGAAGACGGTGCGGAGGATGTGGGAAGTCGCCGCCGAGGCGCACGTCCTCTCCGGCTGTTGCACGCTAGCAGACCGTGCTTCCTGCCCGAGCATCCGGCGATCCCGGACCTGGGAGCGCGTGGCGCGAGGCGGCGTCCGGTGCCCCGACCTTGACCTGACCTGGCCCCCTCAGGTCGGGCGGCGAGAATGTCCAACACTGACCTCGGACGTCGGGGAGCGCCACTACCGCCCATTCAGTCCCACGCAGGGATTTCCTAGCGACATCCGGTCATTGCGATTTGCAATCAGTCAGCGGGGGCGGAGATCCCACATGTGGGTGACCGCGTGCATTACGCACTGAGCCCCGAGGGCGAACGGCGCAGTTCGCCACGCGCGCGTCATACGCCTAAGCACCTCTGGGTGATTAACCCGCGCCCTGCTGGGGGGGGGGGGTGTTTGAACACCCCCCCTTGTGGTTTTTCGCGAATATCTCAAAAACGGCGGCGCTCCGCGCCGCCGTTTTTGGTACACCTTATCACTCATCAATTCTACACATGTTGTCAAAATTTCAGACCAAGGTCATTCAAGGTCAGGTCACCAGGTCACTTGAAGTGACCTCACCTCATAAAAAGTTTCAATGTCTGTCATAGCTACACCGAGTGACCGATCGCTTTGAAACTTTCAGCGATTGCTAAGAGCAATAGCATGTACAAAATGTATATCTCAGAATTTTGATATCGATGACCTAAGGTCAGGTCAATTTTGCGACCTCCCCATTATAAGTCAATGGGAGAAAAATGAAATGCGTCTCTTTTGGACCAAAGACATTATAAAGACTCCCAAACACCGAATTACAAGTGGTTTAGACACACTGAACATGAAAATGGTGTCCGTGACCCTTGTTTATGCCCTGAGGTCATCTTAGGTCACGAATGGTATCTAACAGTTTTTCGCAAATAACTTTTGATAGAGGCATGCTAGAGCGATGAAAATGCCTTATATGTGTTCAGCTCGACGATACGGATCGACTGATATGCAACATGACCCTTCCCGGTCAGGTCATGACCTTGACCTGAGGTCAAATTTTCAAGTTGACCTTTCAAGGTCAAGTTATAGTTCATTCGATGCGTCTTGACGAGAGGAACACGATGCCGGTGAAAGTAAGCTCGTACAAGGCTTGGGTCAAAAGTTATTGCAGAAAAACTGTTTTCGAAAAAATCGGCTATTTTTGCAGTTTTTGCCCCCTGCAGGCAAAACCGTTGACGTTAGGTCAAATCTGAGAGAATTGCTCAGAAAGGGCGTTAATAGGGCTATCGAATGCACTTTTCCGCGGCGCTGTAGCTCTATTGGTTCCCGAGTTATGCGTTGGCTTCTTGGAAATTTTCGACATTCGACCTGGAAATCGGCGAAATTTTGCCTTCAATGACCTCTGGTGACCTGACCTTTGACCTGACCAAAAAATTGACCGAAGTGATTTCGTCATTATTTTTTACGCTCTTTCGAACGCCGCCTTCCGCGTATCGCTACGTGGCCCAGGAGCCGAGTTAGAAGGGGGGGGGTGTTCAAACACCCCCCCCCCCCAGCAGGGCGTGGAAATCCAGGACCCCCAGCAGGGCGCGGGTTAACATACAGACATCCGGTCCGGTAGAACTCGGGACTAATTCGCGCGCGCGTCTTACGCAGCAATTTTTAGGTGTCTGACACAGTTTAATCACACTTTCCTGGTAAATTTGGCTGGGTATGTGTCACCCAGAAGCGTGACTGTTTCATGTAACAGTCATCTTCCCGTCAACTGTCCCACACCTGGCACGCCAGTGCGATGCAGTATCTCTTTGCAAGGCTGAAACCTTTCCGCGGTGGGTTTCCCTTTCAATAAGCCCCCGGTGTTCCTCGTTTTCTGTATGCGTCACCTGCCCTTTGGCAGCCGGTACTAGCTGGTGCCTACGGCGGTGACATTAAATGACATTCGTGACACTCTGTGCCACTGTGTCGGAAAGAGGGGGCGGGCGAAGGGGAGGGGGCGACACGCACTCCCCCTCTGCTATATCCGGGAGGGAGAGGGAGGGAGACGGTCGCCGGCTGTCGTAGCGGACCAGACGCGCGGCCGCCGACCAATAACACCTGACGTAATCAGGCGGCCGTGGTAGACGGCAGCCCGCAGGGCGCCCGTGCAGTGCCGCCGGCCGGCCCCGGAGCAGCCGGTACGGGGAGTGTCGCCGACAAACTGTCGTTCGGAGTTCTTTTCTGGTTGGATGTGGACTGTATTTTATTCGGTGAGTTTGTGCGACATTCGTAGCCCGCCCGCCTGCTATGTGAGCTCCTGGGTTTTTGATATTCGGCGATTTTCAGTAGTAGATAGACGTGAAGATTTCCCGTAGAGGATTTATTGAAGTATACGCGAAGCAAGAAGCGGAAGCAGTTGTGAAGAAAACCGGTAGATGAAACACGCAGACACGGAGCACAATTCACTTTCGCTGTACAATCTGAAGCACTGACACTGCCCCGCCGGGCGTGGCTGCGCGCAGGAGAGTCGGTCTGCGCGCGTGCTTCTGTACTCTGTCCCCGCTCAGCCGGGCGAGGCGTCGAGCGGGGCAGATCAGTCCGTGCGCACAGCGCGACGGTCGAAGTGAGACTCTGCCGGGGTCGTACGTGACCCACATTTTATACGCAATGCTTAAGACGTGTGCAAAACGAGTGCGAACTTGCACTGCAGCGGGGAGGTGGCTGAAGGCGCCAGCTTGGCGGCCTACGTGCCTTAAAACGACGTGTCTTTAATTTATATCTCGGTCTCGGTGGCGGCCGCGGCGCTGCTGCGGCTCGGCAGCGTCGGCGGCACGCGTACCGACCGCCGGCCGCGTCTGCTCGCGGCCCCGCCCTGCACAATGCCTCACAACTCATCCTGAGTCTGGACGGGGTGACGGCGGTGCGGCGGCGGGACGGCTGCAGCGAGCGGCGGCGGCGCCGCGGTGGCACGGCGGCCGGCCGGCTATCACGGCGGCACAGCGGTAGCGCGGGTTGGTCCGAGCACTTTCGTCGGTGACATCACTCCACCCCCGTGTTTGACCACAGGGAGAACACAAAATGACACGATCACCGACAAAGATGTACAAACAAGTACGATTTACACGCCTAAATCGAATAAACTACAAAGCACAAACGGCCACATGCGCGAGTTATGAAGTTCAGGTTCAGGCAATGCAAAATACAGATGAAGAGTGAGTGCGTCGGTAGGCACGTACGCGCACAACAGTCTTTCTTACTTCAGCTCGTTCGGGGGCGTGGGCTCGACAGTCCACAGCCAGCCAGCATCATTTCTTGTTTGCGTTCGGTCGGCTAATGAGATGGCTGAGGAGGCGACGGGGCAAGTTCCAGAAGCGCCACCTTCGTGGCAGGCCGGGTATACGTACCACCTGCTGCCTTCTTGAGCTGTACGGCGCGGACTCGGCCGTCAGGCCCCGGGAACACTTGCAGCACGCGTGCCAGCGGCCAGTGACCTCGGGGCGTGTCAGATTCTGCTAGCAGCACCACGTCGCCGACTGCTAGGTTCCGTTGGTCAGCTTGCCATTTTTTCCTGTGGATCAGGGTATGGAGGTACTCCTTTTTCCATCTTCGCCAGAGATGGTCCGTCAGTGCTTGAACGTACCTCCATCTTTTTTTTGGAGTGCAGATCCTGGCTGCTGAAGACTCCAGGGGGAAGACAACGGCTTCCCCTCCCCAAGAGATAATGGTTCGGTGTGAGAGCTGTCAGGTCTCTCACATCGTCTGTGACGTGTGTCAGCGGTCTACTGTTGATCATGCTCTCTATTTCGCAGAAGACAGTTGACAGCACCTCGTCAGTTGTCACCTCGCTGCCGAGCACGACCGATAGCGCTCTCTTGACTGCGCCGATCATTCTTTCCCATATGCCGCCCATGTGGCTCGCGGCTGGTGGGTTGAAACACCATTCGATCTGCTGCTGGCTCAGCTCGTCAGAGATCTTCTGCTGGTTCCACTGTGTTAGTGCCTCTCGGAGTTCACGTTCCCCGCTTTTCAGGTTTGTTCCGTTGTCGGAGAAAACCTTCTTTGGACGACCTCGGCGTGCCACGAACCGTCGGAAGGCCATCAGGAAGCTGTCAGTATCCAGGCTGTTGGACACTTCCAGATGAATGGCTCGCGTGGCCAGACACGTCACCAGCAGGCCGTACCTTTTTTCCGTCTTGCGGAACCGCCTGACTGTTAGCGGCCCGAAATAGTCGATCCCCACGAAGCTGAACGGATGGGAGGTGTTAAACCGGTCAGCGGGAAGATCGGCCATTCTTGGAGGCTGAGGTCTCGCCCTTCTCTTGCGACAGATGGCGCAGTCGATAAGGACTCGTTTTACCTGCGAACGACCCCTCGGAATCCAGAATTTCTGGCGAACTTCGTTCAGGGTGTGTTCTGCGCCGGCGTGCATGAGCTGACGGTGCGTTTCGTAGATGACCATCCTCGCCACATCAGAACCTGCTGGGAGTAGAATGGGATGACGAGCGTCTTCGTCCAGTGGGGCATTTCCTAGTCGCCCCCCGACTCGTAAGATGCCATCAGCGTCCAGAATTGGTGACAGGTCGGCGATGCCGCTCTTCTTGTTGAGCTGCTGACCCGCCTGTAACTGGTGCAGCTCGGTCCTGTACGCCTCCGCCTGCACCATCTGGAGGATGGTCTTCTCCGCGTCATGGAGCTCTGACACGGTCAGTGGGTCTAAGTTTCGCTGTCGCTTCTGCTCGCCTTTCAGCTTCGAGTTGCGGAGGAAGCGCAAGATCCAGGCCACCGTGCGCTTGTATTTTGTCCAAGACGAGAATTTGCTCGGTGTCGGCAGTGCTGCCTTTGGATCCCTCGCCGTGACTGTGGCGAAGGCTCCAACTTTCACTTCTACGTCTTCTTCAGCCAGCTTCTGAACGTGAAGCTGCTCTGGCCACCCTTCTTCGTCGCCTCGGAGGAAGTCTGGGCCGGATAGCCAGAGAGGCTTGTCGGCGAGCTCCTTCACTGTCTCACCCCTGGAGCACAGATCGGCTGGGTTGAGTCGTCCTGGGCAGTGACGCCACTGACCTTTGTCTGACAGGTCGTGGATTTCTGCCACTCTGTTTGAGACGAATGTATGGAATCGTCTGCTCTCGTTGCTGATGTACTGCAGGACGACCCGGCTGTCGCTCCAGTAGGTGACCTTCTTGACTTGATCCGGTATCTCCTTTTGGAGCGCGTCCACCAGGCGCACTGCGAGCACTGCTGCCTGCAGCTCCAGTCTGACGATCGACAGTCTCTTCAGCGGTGCAACTCGTGTCTTGCTCATGATGAACGAGCAGTGATGCGTATTGTCTGGTGAGGTCGTACGGAGATAAGCGACTGCTCCGAACGCTCCCTCTGATGCGTCGCAGAAGACATGAAGCTCACGCGCTATTGTGTCACTTGATGTTGGACGGAGGCAGCGTGGGACACTGATGTTTCTCAGTGCTGGCAGTTCTTGGAGCCATTCTTCCCATTCTTTCTGCTCCTCACGATCCAGCTCGTCGTCCCAGTCCAGTTGCTTGGTCCAGAGCTGCTGCATGAACATTTTGGCTCTGATGACGAAGGGCGCGGCGATCCCCAGAGGATCGAAGATCGACGCAGTCCTTTGGAGGACTCCCCGCTTTGTCATCGGGACGCTTGAGTCGCGGAATCTGAAGCTCAGACTGTCCTTTTCAGCATCCCAGACCACCCCCAAGGCACCTTGTGTGGGCAGCTCCGCTTCTGTGAGGTCTAGTTCCGGCTGGGCGCGCTTCTCTCGGGGAATGCTCTCCAGGACGCGCCGCGAGCTGCTTACCCACTTGGATAGATGGAAGCCGCCTCGGGAGAGTGTCTCTGTCACCTGCTTCGTCGTCTTCAACGCATCATCTTCATGTTCTTCTGATCGTAAGAAGTCGTCCATGTAGAAACTGTTCTTCACAGTTTCCACGGCCTTCTTAGGCAGCCCGCAGTCTTCTCCATGGTCCGCGACTGTTCTTTGGAGGACGTAGTTGGCAGACGCTGGAGACGATTTGGCGCCGAAGATGGTCACCTGCATCTCGTAGATGTCTGGTTCTCTAGTTTGATCCAGGTCGCGCCACAGGAAGCTGAGCGCAGGTCGGTCATTCTCGATGACACGGACCTGGTGGTACATTTCTTGGATGTCTGCCACCATGCCGACTTTTTCTTCTCGGAAACGGAGCAGGACGCCGGTGAGGTTCTTCAGCAGGTCTGGTCCGGTCAGGAGCTTGTCATTCAGCGATGTTCCGTACGATCTGGCTGCCGCATCGAAGACTATCCTGAAGCGGCCGGGCTTATTGGGATTAGTCACGGCATGGTGTGGTAGGAACCAGCGTCTGGGTAGCCGGAGCTGTGCCTCCTCCCTGGACAGCTTTCTGGCGTGGCCCTTTTTTACATATGCATCGATCGTGGCCTGGTAAGCTGCTGCTTTCTCTTGATCGTTTACCAGACGCCTCTCGGTGCCGTGTAGTCTCTTTGTAGCCATCACCTTGCTGTCTGGAAACGGCGTGTCGTCGTCAGTCTTCCAGAGGAGGCCAGTCTCGTAGCGGTTGCCGGTTAACTTGGTGGTTGTTGACTCTAGAAGCTCTTGCGCTCGACGGTCTTCTTTCGACTGTGACACTGACCTTTCATACTTGGCTCCGAAGGATTCAGTTGTCCACCAGTCCTTCAGCATGTTGTCCAGTTCCTCGTCAGCAGCGGAGCCTTTCTGGATGAACATCGCTCTTCTAGTTCGTCCATGTTTTCCAGGGTGCAGGTCGGACACAGCGCCAGTCAGGATCCAACCAAAAGCAGTACGTACAGCTATCGGTTGGCCTGGTTGACCCACCCGGACCTCTTGCTGGATGACTGCTTCGCTGACGTTAGCTCCGAGCAACAGTTCCACCTGTCCATGGGAGCACTGAGGAATGTCCAAGTCCTTGATGTGACGCCACTTCTCTCGCTGCTTCTTGCAAACGTTCGGCATGGAGATGTCGAGAGATGGAACAGACCACGCCTCAGGCACGATGATTCTTCGAGTTTCCCCAGGGGCCACAGAGCTCAGCTCTAGCTTCACTCTAGTTGATGCTTGAGGTTTTCCAGTTCCTTCCACTGTCTGAAGACACAGCTGTTCGTCTTGTCCTGTGATTCCCAGTTGGTTCAGCACAGCTTCACTGCAGAAGGAAGATTCAGACCCTGAATCGAGAAGAGCCTAGGTGTCACGGTGAGTTCCTGCCTTCTTTCCATGAATTCGAACTGGAACGATTTGTAGAAGAGTTCCGCCTGTCTTTCCGATGGAGGTAGATGCAGCCACTACATGTACCTCTTCTCCTTCTGCCGTTGGACTTCTTTCATTGGCAGGCCGACTGGCTGCGGCTCCCGTGCGGTCGGTGGGAGGAGCGGTTCGTTTGGTGCTGCCATGTATCAGCTGATTATGGCGTCTCTGGCACCCATTTACACCACAGGGCCTGGTGTTGTGACATTCTCTGGCGAGATGTCCCCTTTGCAGACACCAGAGGCAGAGTCTCTTGTCGAATATCAGTTCGACTCTTTTTTCGACGTCCAGATTCTTGAACTCACGGCACTGGTGCAGTCTGTGTTCGCCACCGCACTTCGGACATGACGCATTCCCACCTGGTTTCTGTGCCGTTGATGGAGAGGCTGGTGACGAAGTTGCGGTAGCATGCGCTGCTCGCTTGGTCGTCTGGTCTCTGGTTCTCCCCCGCCTGTCACTCGGCGTTTCAGCGGTTTGGCAGAGCGATGCAATTTGGACCTGCTTCAGCAGCCAAACGTCCAGGTCGATGAGTGATGGATGTCTTGGATGGAGTTCGAGCACATGTTTACCCCATTCACGCCGTAGATATTCTGGAAGTTTGACCACCGTTCTTCGGAGATTCTCTGTGCTGTACAGGTCCGCCTCATATCCTTGGGCCTGCATGAGCGTGACCGCGCAGTGCAGGGCGGAATGGAAGTACTCCAACGATCGAACACTGTTCTGAGGAGGTTCAGCCGAGAACACTTTCTCGAGATGTACCTTAATCACATCCGTGCTTCGGCCGAAACGATCTTGTAGAGTTTTGAGGGCTTGTTGGTAGAGGTTGCCGTCAAATAACATGCCAGCGATGGCTTCTTGCGCTTGTCCCATCACTGACGCCTGCAGATGAGCCATTCTTTCGGCGTCGCTGAGCGATGGCTGGTCGTGCACGAGCGCTCGGAACAGTCCGATCCAGCGCGGCCACTCAGACGGCTTGCCTGAGAAGGTCGGCAGCTGGAGACGGGGAATGCTCTTAGTGAACGCGGATGTCGTAGGAGCCGGACGTGGTGCAGCTGTCGGTCGCAGCTGATCTATCCATGATGTCTGGCTTGTGGACATACCGGGACTGGGTGCCATTCGTGGAGGTTCTAGTTGCGGAGGTTCTTCTCTGATTTCGGTTAGAGGTTCTAGAGGTTCTCTGGGCGTAATGGAGACTGGCTCGGAGAAACGAAGTTGTGATCTGGAGCAGTTCGGCCTTTGAGAAACGCTTTTCTCGGTGATTGGTTCTCCCAGATTTTCATCCACAAAATCGTCTCGCCTGTCTGCATTGAGCTCGTCTTCCATTTCTTCCCTCAGGTCCGCCTCCAGTCGGGCGGCTTCAGCTTCATCTCTGGCTTTCTGAAGGTCTCTCTCGAATTGCAGTTCTTCCTCTTGCTTCCTTAGTGTCCTTTCTCGCTCCAGCTGGCGCACGCGCAATTCCTTCAGTTTGGATGATATCCTGGCTTCAGCTGATGCATGAGAGGCCGCCGAGCTGCCACTGACCTGTGACCTTGCTCGGCGAGCGACGCTACGGGTCATGCGTGACACTGAGCGTCCCATGCCGTCTTCAGGTTGCCCTCCTCCATCCTCGCTGAAGTCAGTCTGTCTCGTAGAGGTCAGCTGTAGTTCGTCTGTGGTGCTTGTCATGAAAGTCTCGATTTTCTCCTCGATTCTCTCTTTCTCCGTCCGAACTTCGCTTAAGTACTGAGCCTCATTTTCTTTTTCTTCCTCACTCTGCGTGTATCCAGAGATACATTCGTGAACGGCCATCAACGCTTGGAAAGCGCTGTCCATTTCTCTGCGGATATTTCCAAACTGGACGCGTGAGGCTCTATCTGTCACGAGAGCTTCAGCGCGCCGGAAAATCCTTGTGAGAGCCGCCCGATGACGACCTCTCACCTGTCTGAGGTGCCGCCACTCCCCGTTGGAGCATTGGCCTTCTCGTGGTTCCTCTTGGACTGTTGTCACTGCAGCTTGTCCTTGACCTGCAGCGGCTGGTTCAGCTGGTACTTCTTCCATGTCAGCGGTTTCTTCTTTGTCACTTTCACCCATTCGCTCTAGAGACGGGCTTGCTTCTCCACTTGCCATAGCTCAGGATCCGGCCCGGAGGACCAGCGAATGTCGCCGACAAACTGTCGTTCGGAGTTCTTTTCTGGTTGGATGTGGACTGTATTTTATTCGGTGAGTTTGTGCGACATTCGTAGCCCGCCCGCCTGCTATGTGAGCTCCTGGGTTTTTGATATTCGGCGATTTTCAGTAGTAGATAGACGTGAAGATTTCCCGTAGAGGATTTATTGAAGTATACGCGAAGCAAGAAGCGGAAGCAGTTGTGAAGAAAACCGGTAGATGAAACACGCAGACACGGAGCACAATTCACTTTCGCTGTACAATCTGAAGCACTGACACTGCCCCGCCGGGCGTGGCTGCGCGCAGGAGAGTCGGTCTGCGCGCGTGCTTCTGTACTCTGTCCCCGCTCAGCCGGGCGAGGCGTCGAGCGGGGCAGATCAGTCCGTGCGCACAGCGCGACGGTCGAAGTGAGACTCTGCCGGGGTCGTACGTGACCCACATTTTATACGCAATGCTTAAGACGTGTGCAAAACGAGTGCGAACTTGCACTGCAGCGGGGAGGTGGCTGAAGGCGCCAGCTTGGCGGCCTACGTGCCTTAAAACGACGTGTCTTTAATTTATATCTCGGTCTCGGTGGCGGCCGCGGCGCTGCTGCGGCTCGGCAGCGTCGGCGGCACGCGTACCGACCGCCGGCCGCGTCTGCTCGCGGCCCCGCCCTGCACAATGCCTCACAACTCATCCTGAGTCTGGACGGGGTGACGGCGGTGCGGCGGCGGGACGGCTGCAGCGAGCGGCGGCGGCGCCGCGGTGGCACGGCGGCCGGCCGGCTATCACGGCGGCACAGCGGTAGCGCGGGTTGGTCCGAGCACTTTCGTCGGTGACAGGGAGTCTGTGATTATGTGGAGTTCCGGAAAACGGCCATCAGATGGACTCCTCTCCACCGCGCTGCCACTGTCCTCCCGGACACGGTCAGAGGGCAGGCCTTCTTCATTAGCGCTATTGGATCCCGTTGTACCACATCGGTACACATTAGGCTGCCGCCCAATATCCTTTGCCGGCACCGGTATACGGAAAATTCGGAAATAGACGGCTCGACCTCTTTGAGAAGTGCACTCCGTAACTCGAGATGATAAAAGGTTAGTTCAAGCACGCAACGTTCCTCATTAGCTTTGCCGAGGAACGCTTAATAAGAACTCGTGATGATCGTTAATATAGTTTGATTATACCGTCCCACTGCACGAGAACTATCAACTGGGTGGGTAACGTGCTCTATCATCGAAACTTGGCACGTCTTTCAAACGATCACATCATTTATCATGCACGATGCTGGCGGCCCAGTGCCTCTGATCACTGTTCACAGCACGATTTCAATTACCGCCACTAACGCTTATCACTGGCATTTGGCTATGCACCTGGCTGGGCCGCGCGCCCTTGAATGGCAACGACTGCGATCGACCTCAGCCACGGTTTAGGCTGGTTTATGTGCCGACTTCTCACGAGTGGGCCGTACCCTCCATATATCGTCGCTGGGCAGCGTCAGCCTTGCACGTCGACGGGGCCGGCGAGCTCCGCCCGCTCCGCCCACGTCAGCAACCATTGCCAGCCGCGCCCTCGATTTTCTGTCAATGCGGCGTTGCAGCGCGCAGTGAAAGCCCGTCGGCAGCGCCGGCAGCGGCACCCACGGCGCTGCGCCGTGCGATTCGGGTCGGCCATTCGGCGCCGTTCTCACAGGATTGCCACCTGTGTCGCGTTAGCTCGGGCGGCGGAGCGGCACACGGCTCCGGTGGCGGCGGGGCGTGCCGGCGGCGCTCGGCAGGGAGCGGGGAGCGGTCGGCACCGCTCGGCTGGCAGAGCGCGGCCGTCACGCCGAGCCGACGCCGCCGGCAGCGCGCGATAGCGACACAGAGCTGGCTCGGAGGCCGCCGCGTGCGTCAGACGCTGGCCGACGCGGGTGGAGGTGGGTGGGCGCGGCCGGAGCTCAGTTGGAGGACGGCCGCGGCGAGTGCGCCCTCCTCCCCCGCCTGCAGCGGGAGACCAGCTGTGGTGCGCGCTGTTACTGGGGCGGAGGGCTTTTTGTCGTGCTGTGCCAAATGCGGCGTGTGTCGAGCTATATCGATTTATTTAGTTTGTGCTCTCCCATGTGGTGCCGTGCAGTGAGTTTCGTGCTGTGTCGTGTGTCACGTTGTGCTGTGCCGCGCAAAACCCTCACCTCTTCGCCATACTCTCCGTATCTCCGATCTACCTACTCTCCTCTGCCTTCCACCGATCTGGCACCGGTCTCTGCCTCGTCCTCCGCCTGTCCGTGTCAGCCCGTATCGGCGCTCTATCTGACCGTGCGCACCACTCTGTCTCTGTCCGCTCTATCTCACGGCGCGTGCCACTCTGTCTCTGTCACCGTTCGCCCTATCTGACCGTACGCTTCTCTCCGTTCGCAGTGCGGTGCGACACTGCCGGCAGAGGCTGGGTTTTCTCCGGAGGCGCCGCAGTGATAACAGCATTTCGGTCCGGCCGGACCGGGCGCAGGCCCAGCAGTGGGCTGCCTCCTTCGTCAACCTGGTCAACTCTAAATGTGAGTACCGACCTCGACTCCAGCGTGATGAATAGCGATGGGTGGGGCTGGTATTTTTGAGGGAGATAGAATGCTTGAGAGGGTAGATGTGGATTATAATACCGGAAGCCTCATTAGTATTCGGCGGATCGGTGGAGAGTGATGCCGGTCGGTCCAGAGCAAGGGCACGGTTTCCGGTGCGCCGACAGCGCCGACTGGTGAAATCTGTGCTGGTATCGGGCCGGGTGGCCGGGAGCCTCTCAGTCATGCATACGTATCGGCCTTCTGTCGTACTGTACACACTGCCCCGTTCGGGGGAGCGGCGCCGGTTCTCCGTAGCGGGCTCGGTTTCCAGCTAACTCGGGTTATCGCCCATCGTCTCTGCACGGCGCGGCCGCCGGCGGCAGTTCGACTGTCAATGGCGGCAGCGAATAGCAGGCGGCGCCAAGCGCTTCACGCCCTGCTGAAATGGGCATTTGACGTCATACCTGCCAGCCATAGCGGCCGCCGAACGTGAATGTGTTTGTCAATGTTGACAGAGCTGAATTTATGAGTATGTGAACTAACGTGCACGCCTCTCTTTCAGATGGGGTTGCCCTATTCAGAGCGTTCCTGTCACAGGAATTTGCCGATGAAAATCTCGAGTTCTGGTTGGCTGTCGAGGACTTCAAGAAGACCAGACACTCGAAGATGGCTGCCAAAGCTCTGCAGATCTACAATGAATTCCTCGTCACGCAAGCCCCCCGAGAGGTGAGAGCGCTTTGGCATGCCGCCCTCTGCCGCTGCGGTTCCTCCTAACAGACGCCCTCACAATAGTTCCAAAGGGTACTGAGAACGGGGTGAACCGATTGTACGCCGGCAACATTAGTGGCCGTCCATTGTCATAAGCTGTCATGAATAGCCGCCGGTGGTCTCATGGGACCTTGTACGTACGTCTACCTGATGCAAGCGGCGCTGTAGTCAAGGATAACGTCATCATCAGAGCGATTCAGCTCCGACCGCCCGAGTCGGCCCCCGCCTCAATGGTATACCGGCGCGCATAAATCATCCAAATAAGGCGATACGCCCGGCGCGGCCCCGCGCGCCGGGCGTCTCTTCCGACTCGGGATCAGAGGCCAGACAGATGGGCCGAGTTTCGCCCGAATTCCTCCCACCTCCTCTCCCGAGCGATATCGCCCCAGCGAGCTCGATATCGCTGCGTTAGAGTGACAGTCATCGTCGAATTTCAGTCACGTAGCGGAGGGGAGAAATTATGCGGAGATGCTATTCACTGTCTGGTTCCGCATCCCGTTCTCAGATAATGTTCATAAGCTGCAGTGATAGCCGTTTGATGACGGTTATTACGTTCCCCCTCAGCCAAATCTGGTGCTGCCAACCTATCTAACACAGCCTACCTCTGTCTCCCTCAGATAAACGTGGACTCTGCCACACGGACGGCGATCCAGAGCGGTCTGAGCGCGCCCGACGCTCACCTGTTCGACGCGGCGCAGCGGCGCGTGCAGCACCTGATGGAGAGCGACATCTTCCCCCGGTTCCTGCAGTCGCCCATGTACCAGGAGCTGCTGCGAGACGAGCAGGGCAAGAGCCGGGCGCGCCGGTAGCCGGGGCCGCCGCACGGCGCCACTCGAGGCTGTGAGGGGCGGCCGAGCGCCGGCCGACCCCGACACGGGAGCACATATCACCAGCGCGGCGGGCCGGGCGCGGCTGCACACAGATCGCGACGGTGGCGCCCCCGCGGTGGTTTCTCGGCGCGCCGCCAGGTGGCGCGCCGCTCGAGACCGCGCGGGCGCGCCTCCCATTCGCCGCCGCTCGGCGGCCTGTACAAAACGGAGGCTGTCCCCGGTGTCCGGGCGCCGAACTTCCAGGGGCGAGCGGCGCCTCGCGACCGACCACAGGGACCGCCACTGTATCATACTGGTGTGAGCACGTCGCGCTCTTCACACGCGTTTTAGCGAGTAGCTCGTGTACCTAGTAATTTATTTCAGAGAATGTAGCATTTGTGAGACATGCGTGTGTATAATTCAGTGGTGTGCTATGCTGTGTAGTCTCTGGACTTTGCTCTGACTGTCTTAGTCGATTCGTGATGGACTATATTATTTGAATTTTGTCATCAAAGACGGAATGCCAGGATTTGCTTTTGGTGTGTGAGATAGCTAGTTCGGTGACACAGAGCTTTAGCCAGTGATCGTTCGGAGATTGGCCTCACCGCAGGCAACCTGTCGACGAGCGAACAAGTGTTTATGTGTGTGTGTATGTCGTGGTGGAACGCTTTACCCTTCTCTCTGTGAGGAAGCAGATGAGCACAGTAGATCTCGCCTGGGTGTACGTCTTCTGACGAATTTTGCTTCGCGGCTTTTCCCATTATCAGAATGAGAGCGAACCGTCAATGCGTGCGGGATTAGCGGAAGGTGTTGAGACTGTTCATGTGTTTAGATAGTTCATAGACCCTGAATGCCCATTTTGTCGTGTTGAAATGTGTTGGATCTGATATTATGTGACCAAATACAGGCGAATTCAATTGTGCTCATAGTTTGACATTAATCGTTTCGGCACCATATACCAAGGCTCCCACAGAGAACATGATGAAATTAATTATCATTGGAAATTAATGATCGAAGAATGCTTTGGATAAATGAAGTTGGTGAAGTAACGAGGGTTGGACGCTTGAGCCTGACGGCTACGCGCCCTATAAATCCACGAAGAAGAAGAAGAAGAAGAAGAAGAAGAAGTAACGGGGGGCTCGGATGAATGAACGAGGCATTTCGATGAAAGTTCAAACAAAAGCGAATGCGGGAATCCGTGATATGAGTTAGGTATCAAGAATAGCAGGTAACTACATAGTTACGTGAACGCCCCAGAAACGCTTACTTTCTCAGAGCAGAGTAGAAACTAGAAGAAGCTGAAATAAGCTGGCAAGTATGTAGCCGTAGGCTTGGCCGTAGGTAACAATTAAACCTTCAAAAAGAGTAGGTAGACCAGACAGTAGACACATTGCAAAGCTGCTTCAAAGTAAACAGATAAAATGTACGCCTCTGGGCATTGCTGGGCTCTCTGGATGAACGATGAACATGTGTTGTCCTGTTGCGCGAAGTAGGTACCGAGGCGACCGACGACCGTACTGCCAAGCTTACTGCCGTGAAGTATGGTTGGGTCGCCAGTCCACTCGCCTGCTCTCGGTACCTCCGGTACTGCCTCGGTACTGCCGTACCGAGGCGACCGTACAGACGTGAAGTTTTAGCCAACCAGGAAACAAAGAAAAAACGATCATTTTTTTAGCTGTAGCATATTCAATATTTGCCAATATATTCAATATCAATATTTGCCTATGGCTTTTGCCCAAGGCCATACTTTGATACTTTTGCCTGTATTATTTCATCCATGCCTTTTTGTTTCTGGTGGTAGCCTTACTTACATAATTGCATGCCGTTTAGGAAGTTAGACGCAAGAGTCAAGCTGATACGCGCCCTAACCCAAAACAACAACAACAACGCATGCGTTTTAGGCGAAATAAAGGTAAATATATTTTTTGGCAGTGGTTTAGTAGTAAATCTTCCGTACGCGCCACTTACGTATCAAGGGTATCTGTTATTGTCGCGTCTTGAGAAACAAAGCGGATGAGTCCGACATTTTTTAGATTTTGACGATCCCTTAATTTGAAAAGAATTTAAAATATTTATTGTTATATTAAATTCATTTGCACGAGGGCTCCATGTTTTATTTTCCACTGGCATGCACCATCGGAACTCTTAGAGCATAATATCGGGGAAGGAATCTGAAAAATCAGCACCAGGTATGCCTTATGCCGATGTCTGAACTCCAACTGTTAGTTGTTACTGTTAACTCAATTCTGCCTTTTTAGCTTATCTCAGTACAAGCTTGGTAAAAGGCTAAAATGAGCTTTGGTGTATCAGATCAGATTTCAAAGCATACCAATGCTCAGAAATATCTGATGTACGGAAGACTGCCTAACTCGCTCACTTATGATTCCATGACCTATACCAAGCAATGCTGATGCCTCTTTATTGCTGATGCTGATGACTCTTTAGTTCCCTGGCTGATGCCTTAATTCACACCCTAACAAGTGCAGGAATTCATGTAATAAAACACGGAAGAAGAGAACCCCACAGGCAAATGTGAAGGCGAAGTCCAAGTATATAAAAACAATCTGACCTGACCTAACCTTACCTATTAACTTACTACCTGTCTACCTGACAGCCTACAACCTTCATACCTACAACCTACCAACCTACTACCTACCAACCTAGGTAGTAGGTACAGGTCTCGCGGGTTTTAGCGGTAGGTTTTGCACCTAGAAAATTTAGTGTACTTCAGGCTATATCTTCGTCACCTTAAGCTTTTAAGTGTTAAAGATGCGATCGACTTGTTTAGTAACAAGCCGGCCATGATCGTGTAAAATGGCTTCATCGTAGATCGATTAGTTTCTGAGATATAAACAGAAATGTAAAAGTGCAAAACCTACCACTTAATCTCGCAAGACCTGTACGTCCTACAACACATGAATGTACACTATCTACCAAGCGACCAACCTACAACCTACCAACTTACATACCACTTTGACTTCATACCATTTAACTTCATACCAGAACACCAACACACTATTTTGGTTCATGGAAAAGTGACATGATCACATGAGAAATGCTATTTGAATATGCTAGTAAAATGCCTTTGGGCAAAGAACGAGCGAGCGAGAGAGTGACCCTGCACATGCGAAAGGGCGCCGGCGGTGTGCCGAATTCGAAGGCAATCGACCCAGTCATTCCCCAGATCTGGAAGCGGCACCTTGCACGTCATGCACATGTGCAAACTGGGTCCAAATTGACTTGCACGGCAGTGGCACTCTTGACTCTACCAACCGGTTCATACTGCTTACCCAATTTGAGCGCAATCGATCCAGCTGTTCTCGGGATCTGGAAACGCCCCCTGCACGTCACGTGCAGTAGCACTATAACCGTAACACATGGGAATATATATTCCCTTGTCGGTGCCTACCTGCACGCCAAGTTTCAGCGAGATCGACCCAGTAATTTCAGAGTAGGTAATTGTAATGGGGACAAATTTGACACCTCTTTTTATTGCATTTTGCACGTGCAGTGGGGGTGACCCACATGCATCGGGAGTATCCGATGTTTGATAGAAGGGGTGCATCCACCCTACAAAAATTACCGCAAGTCACTCACCCAAGCAGTTACCGAGATATAGACCTCCCAAAAGCGCTAATTCTGCAGAATTTCTTGAACACCCTAAGCTTTTCACGTGGCACTTATAATGAAAGTTTAAAGCTGCCTCCAAGGGCACTGGCTCATAGCTCATCCATTGCCCACTGTAATGGATACTCAGGTCAGCAGGGTGCTTACCTACTTGTACTTACACCTTGCTCAGCAGAATCTTGAGTTGAATTACAAATTAAAGTGCTAATTAATTTTTGTCCTTAAAGCTATCAAAATCAGAGCTCAATCGCTTCTAATTATTTTTTCATAGTCATGATAGCTTATTGCATGTCTCAAACATTTAAAATATGATACCTTGCCTGAGTGTTTTTAAATTTAAAGACCCCACATACTTGGAGTTTCATCTGTCCATGGCTCATTGAGCTCATCTGTCAACCAAAATTTCAACCCAATAAGAGTTTCAACCAGTTCTTGATATTTCTTGCTGCATTGACCCTAACAGACAGTAACACTAAGTTCGAATGTTAACGCTCTCTAAAGAATAAGTGAACAAAGTACAAACCATTTGAAATATCAAAAAGGTTTCCAATCCTTAACAATAGGAAACATGAGCTATTGTGCACTGTCGTTGGATACATTCTGTTTCCATGAAGAATGTGTTTGTGTTGTGGGGATAGGCCCTTTCAGTATATATGCGAAGAATTTACGTAATTCGACTTGTGAGCATTAGTAATTGCTAACGTTTTTTTTTCTGTCGCCAGGTGCCATGTGGGTGCCGGGGCTGCTGCGGGTGACGCTGGCGGTCGCCCTGACGGCGGCCGCGGCCGTGCACGGCGACAGTGACGTCACCGTTCCCGTGACGCCTCCGACGTCGGAGGTTTCTGAGGAGCCCAGCGACGGGGGCGAGTGGCCTCCGGCTGGCACCGAGCCGGCGCTGCCGCCCAGCGGCCAGCCGCCGCAGTCCTACTTTGAGCGGCTGCCGCTGGAGGGCAGGCCGTTCGGCCAGCTGGACGGCTTCTCCCCGCGCCAGGGCCCTCCGCTGCGTACCTGCCACAGGCCAGCCGTGTGCCAGCCTCTGCGCCACGGCGCTGGCCACGGCTACGGCGCCACGTGCCTGGGCACGGCGCTCCGGTTCGCCAGCACCTCGCTCAACCTGACCGACTTCAGCTCGCAGGAGAGCCTCAAGGTGCGTGCGTGCGCTTGCTGGTGTCAGAAGGGACAAGTGTGAGGTCACCCGTTCCTTCGTTTCCATCATAAGAACATTCAAATCCTCCTCCACGCCGGCAACCCCTGTTCCGGGCTGGACAGGCAACTTTATCACATATGGGTGGCTCCCATTCGCAACTCCTAAGGGAACACACCCATAGCTGGGTGCAGTGACTGCTTGGGGAGGGTGGGGTGGGGGGTAGGAGAGGGGCTGGGCGACCTGTCCAACTGGATGGGCTCAGCTCCGGCGACTCACTAGGGTGCCCGCCCAGACCAAAGTCTCACCCTAATTCCTATTATCCTCACAGCTCTGCAATGGTCTCAATAGACCAAAAGGGCATAACCTAACAAGACAAACAAGCGTAGCGTTTCAACGGATATGTGTAGCTTTGCAACGTGTGAATTGGGTAGTTAATCATTTATTTACAACTTGATACTGCTGTACTATTCATAAGGTGTTGCTTCATGACTGATCTGTAACTAAGTGATCTCATGAATATTTAGATAGGTAGTAGCTGCTGTGTTTAAGCTGGACCATGCGATATCGTTTTACTCATGCATTGTTTATATTTCAGGAGGACCTGAGCAGATGGGAAGCCTTGCAGCATATTCCAAAATGTTGGAGTGTCATTCAGCCTTTTCTTTGTGCAGTCTACATGCCAAAGTGTGAAAATGATTCTGTGGAACTTCCCTCTCTGGTAAGAAAATTATCTGCTCTTGCATCTCTGGAAATGTGGCTACTTTTCATCCAGTAGCTGTTTGTGACATTATTGAAGGTAACATGTTGTTTGCTGTATCCTTACTTTTTTGCTGCCGTGGGAACTAGGAAAGGTTGTCATCAGTGTTATCCGAAATTGTAATCTTAAAATGTCTTTTATCGAAATTGCTGATGGTTAGCATCATCGTTAAAAATGTGCGTCGTATTTTATGCCAGTTATACTTTTGCTGTTTGATCGATCGATTCTGCTGTCTTCTGTACCCATGTATGGACATCTTTTGACCAAGGCAGTAACCATTTCTCTGCCATGCGTCGCATGCACACCTTGCTAGAGTTAACTTCCAACCATCATGAATGTGAATGTCTGACGATCTTTCGCTCGGCCTCTCTCACAGGAAATGTGTCAGAAGGTCCGGGGCCCGTGTAGGTTCGCGGAAGCCTTGTTCGGATGGCCCGCCTTTCTCGAGTGCGACGAGGCACGCTTTCCGTCAAAATGCAGAGTAAGCACCGTCTTATTTAGCCGTATGTCTGTGGTAGTCAATGAGTTCGCTGTAAATGATGTTTCGAAATACTTTCTGTCATCTCATCTTGGTTTGTAAATGGAACTGTCAAGAAGGCGGGAAGACGATTTTTTTTTGCCATAGCCATTCGGTGTATACAGTCATCTCATTCTTTTCTTTGACTCTTATGACTTCCATTCCGGATACGTGACACTCCATTTTGACCCGTTTCTCTCCCTGTTCCCAGAACTCCATGCAGGACCTCAAGTTCAACACGACCACCACGTGCCTGTCTCCGCTGGTGCCCACCAAGAACAAGTTGGCCTTCTACCCGACGGTGGAGGGCTGCGCGCCGCCCTGCCAGGGTCTGCTCTACTCGACCCAGGAGCGGCACGAGGTGCACCGCTTCATCCACGTGTTCGGCGGGCTCAGCTTCGCGCTCACACTGCTCACCGTGGTACGTGGGGAAGACGTCCGTGAGATAGATTTTGTGGGATAGACAGGGCCAGGTTTGGCGATGTTTATACGTGATAAGCTGCATTCATTAACTGCAGCTAACGTCATGCCTCGTTAGCTGTTGCCTCGTTAGCGTGGCTGTTTTTTAAGGGCCATTTATAGGATTTTTCTCCCCGAAGGAAAAATGACTATTTCATAGTGGCTTTCTCTGGAGATGACAATATTTTCGAAGCATTCCCTTTTGCTTTGCATTTATGATGGCTGGCGTGCTCAGTTTTTTTTTATACAAATGACGTTTCTGGTGTTCGATAGTTTCCCTCAGACATCCCCCTTTCCCGCTCTTTCACAGCTGACGCACATTATCGACTGGCGTTCGTTCAGCAAGTACGCCGCCAACCGCTGCATCTTCTACATCAACTTCAGCCTGTGTCTGGCCATCCTGGGCTTCCTGGTGCAGTTCCTGGACGAGTCGCGCGACACGGTCGTCTGCCACAGGGACGGCACGCTGCGCGGACCGGGGTCAGTGACGCCGAGGGACGGAGTGTTGACTGTGGAGGAGGGGAATGCAGTAAATTGGGTGGCTGTAAGCACGATGGTATGGGAGGGGACACCAATGCAGGCCGGGAGGGTCGCCGAAGCTGGATATGGATGAATTATGAGTCTCTACAGCCTTCCGTAGCTGAGCTTCTAAGATTCATGGCGATGAAAGCAACGTTCGATAAATTTGCGCTCGACGAGATACCACAAAAGAGTACACCTACCCATCATCGCTGACATTATCTTTCTTATGAAGCTTCAATAGAATGCATCCATGATGCCCCAATCCATCATCACCATGTATCTCTGCTGTACCTGCGCCAGATCGGAGGAGTCTGCCACCCCCTGTACGGCCGTGTTCATCCTCATCTACTACCCGGTGATCGCCGCCTTCTGCTGGTTCGTCATGCTTACATTCTCCTGGAACATCACGTTCAAAACGTTTGGTGAGTAATGCAGTCGTCCCATGTTTGATTTCTGAAAACAAAATAGCAGTTTCCAGCTAGAACTTTTTTACGGATTGTAGTTCAGTAACATTTCTTCCGAGAATCTTATTTGGAGTGGTCATGATCGTGGTTTCCGTACTGTTCTTTTTTAGAAAATTATCATTGGGTTTTATACGTGTTCAATTTAATTCATTTACACAGCTTCCGCCCACTGAGGTCGCCAATGCCGTTGTATGTTAACTCCACGTACTATCTCGATGCCTCCTCACAGGCCAGTCGCGTGAGATCCAGGAGCGTCTGGACTCGATGACGTCTTACTTCCACCTGATCTCGTGGTCGGTGCCGCTGATCCTCACCACCGCAGCGCTGGCCACCTCTGACGGTGAGACAATGGCGGCGGGTGGAGCATGTGCCGGTTTATATTTATATTTTGGTTTAATTAAATCCTAGACCATTTTTTTAAACTAGTGAATGTAGCAAACTATAGCCACTAAGTGGCGTTTCGATCTTGTAACCGTGTCTGAACCGTGAACTCATTCCCACCCCACCAGCCTGCCCGCGTTTCTCAATTGACACACTGCTTGTCCGTCATGTCTGGCAGTGGTGGACAGCAACTACATCTACGGCGTGTGCTTCGTCGGGTTCGGCAGCTGGCGCTACCGGCTCGGCTTCGTGCTGATGCCGGCGCTGGCGGCCACACTCATCGGAGGCTTCTTCCTCATCAGAAGTGCGTATCGGGCGGGTTTGTCCGGTAGAGGTGGAATAGCCAGTACTGGGAGCTCTGAGTGGGCTGGTGCATGGTTAGAAGCAAGTTAGGAGCTGCATTAGTGGGAAATGGGAATCTTGGAACGCTGGGGCTCTTATCACTTGTTGCTTTGTAGAGAAAACGTTGTGCATGAACATTTCTATAAACTCATTCTCCGTAGCCCGTTTACTGATTGAGCATTGGTTTTAATCTGCTTTTCGCATGTCAGCCAATTACATTGTTTAGAATTGAAGTCATTGCTGAATTCTTATCACTAAACCTCTAACGATTCGCTTTGCAACTTTGGACGACTTCACACTTTTGCACTTCCTCGCATAGGTCTGTTCGCTTGTATGTGATTAGCGTACCTACGTCAATATTGCGGGTATTTGGTACTAACAACCTAAGCTGCTATTAGTGACTCGTAGAAGCAATAATCTTCTAAGCGTCTTGTAACTGACTGATAAAATGGCATTGGCGTTGTACTAACCGCAGTCCTTTCTTTGCACGCCTTCTATGGATCAGGAAACACGACATGATGACGGTAAGTTTGCTCTGCAAACATTTCAGCGCACATGCTGCTAGATGATCCTGCATAGGTACGAATGAAGATTGAAGACGTTTGTTACGGTTGTTGAATTGTATCGATCGAGAATCTTGGCGATTATTGTGTATTTCGTGCTTAAAATTTATGCAATAGGTATTTGGTTGACATTCATTTTCTTTTGATTGTTACCAATGCAATGATAATTGGATATGTCACGGGGCCTATTAAATCCACGCGACAATAACTTGTTGATCTTTTTTGTATGTTTTTGCTTAGCTCCGACCGTGAGGCGCCGCCCAGCCCCGTTATCTCCTATCACACCCCTATTCTAACCCCACTCCCGGTGGCGAACGCAGGCGTGCATTTCCTGGTGCGCCAGAAGCCGGAAAAGTCTGAGAAGAAGCGTGTAGTGAACACCAGTATCGCCCGGCTGTGTGTGTGCGGCCTGCTGCTGGTGACCGCACTGGCTGTCAGCGTGGCGTGCCACGTTCTAGAGTACGGCGGGCGGGAGCGGCAAGAGGAGGACGTCAGGGACTTTTTGCTGTGAGTGCGGGGAGGAGAGGCGTGGGTCGCTAGAGGGTAGGGGGCTACATTACGCTAAGACTTTGGTGAGAAAATAAGCAAGCTTGGTTTTGTTACGTCGTCTCTGTTTTCTGATCATTTGTTTCTATATCAGGGTGGCATTTCCGGAGTTCTATAGCTGATTCATCAAGTGGCGATAAATCGCTGAGTTTTTTCATTGTCGCTCTCCCATCTACTGTCAGCTTTATTGGTCTCATCCCGTTCTCTGGTACCGTCTGTCACCACCTCCTAACCTTCCCCCTTACTTCTCATTCCGCAGGTGTCAGGCGAACACCACGTACCGCCGGTACGACGACTACAGCTACGGCTACCGCTCCCAGCCGGCCTGCCAGGTGACGCAGCGACCCGCGCCGGTCGTCATCAAGGTCCACGTGTTCTGCCTGTTCGCCGTGGGCATCGTGTTCTCCAGCTGGGTCTGGAGGAGGTCCACGCTGAGGTCCTGGAACAGGTTCTACCGACGGTGAGTAGGGGGAAAGGAGTTGGGCTTGCCTGTGTGGGTGGTTAGAGCTGTCAGTTGTCATGTTTTAGGGGTTTGGGCAAATGATTTTGTGAAGTATTGCGACTTTTTAGCAATTATTTGCCTTGTCGAATCCATCTTGAAAGCAACGCTCGACGCTTTTTTGCCAGCAACCAGTTGTCTAGTAAACTTCGTATCATCAAGTGAGCTTATTTTGTGTAACTTAATCATCACATCATTCCGATGTCATCCGCTCGGATCTAGCTGAATCATTGTCGGCTGTCTCATTGCAGCTATAAGTCAGATGAACAGTGTCTCTGACTGCACTTCTCTCGTTTCAGCGTGGTCGGTAAGCCCGAGGACCGGCCGGTGCGTCGTATCCGCAAACACCAGGTGATCGCCCAGGCCTGGTCTAAACGCTACGAGCTGGCCCAGAACGGACGCATCTCTCTCAGCTTCCACAGCACGCACTCGGACCCCGTTGGTAAGTGAACTGAGAACTCATAGCTCAGCTTCACCCGAGTTTGGTGTTCGAACATTCAAGGGCGGAGTCGTTTTCGATTTTTCATTCGACCGTGGTGTGCTCGTGTCGTGTTGTACAGCGTTTAGCTTGCCAGTGTTGACGTTTTCGTATAGTGGATCACCGACTTCGCATATTGCATTCTCGTATGGCAGCTGCTTATATGTGATGAACTAAGTGACCCAAAATAACGCTGCCGTGTCCAATGACATTTATGTACCAAAGTCCGTGCAAAACGTCGAAACTCTTTCAGCACTCCTGTGTCTGAAAGATGACAGGTCGAGGCTGCCATGCCCTGCCCCATGCAGCACCTTTACCCGCACTTTCTGTTTTTGCTCAGGTATGTACCTGGGCCTGAACAGCGGCACCTCCGACTCGCCGTCGTCGTCGTTTTTCGCGGCCATCCCGAGTCTGATGGAGCGGCGCGGCGCCCTGATCGGCTCCACGTCGTCGGCACTGGGTCTCAGTCGTAACTCGGACGGATCGTTGTACAGTCTGTACAGCAGGGCGAGCCGTCACAGTCGCTACAGCAGGACCAGTCGCCACAGCCGGTACAGCAGGAGGTACGTAGCGCTGACACAGCACGTACCTTTGGCAATAGCAACTCTCCAGCTGAGCCATCTCATCTCCCTAGTCCAATCTGACCTCTCCCCAACTTGTAACTTGTTGTCTTGTAACTTGTCAACTTGAGTCTTGTAACTTGTTAGTCCCGCCAGGCTGCCTCACCACCATCACCTGTCCCCTTAAGCTGAATTCTCTAATTGCCCCCAAGTTGATCCCTTCCATCCAGTCTACTTTCTCACCAGCACCCGATTCTCGTTCGTCCCCTGCCATTATATCTCCAACCACCAAATGATCGTCCCTCATCCCTTCACTCTCTCCCCAACTAACGCTCGTTCTTCCCCGCAAGTTCATCTCACTGACACCCTCGCTCTCTCCCCTGCAGACTGTCACACGACTCGGACATGTCGCGGCGCCACTCGCTCGACTCGACCCGCTCGCTGTACCGTTCCGAGGCGGACCGGGTGGTGGCACTGCTCGGCGGCAGGCGGCGCGGCCGGCGCCGGGCGCTGGCCGACGTGCGGCGCGCCGGACGGCTCTCCACCCGTCTGGCCGTCGGTCGTAGCGACTCGACCCTCAGCAGACGCAGCAGCAGCGTGCTGTCCCAGGCCAGCAGCAGTATTAGCTCGCAGGTGAGTGTCGAGGGTGGAGTCTGGTGGATGATATCCGCCGTTGCTTCAGGTGGGCGGGTTCCGTTGATGAGCAAGATTGAGCTGGACTGAGGTGGGTAGTGTGGATTACAGTCATGATGGTGGATGGTGATGATAGTATGGGTTACTTCGCGGTTGTTAGAATTATTTAGTGAGTCTTAGAAATGAACATTGAGTTAAACGCTCCATTCTAGCTGTTCGAACTTACTTGCTTGCCAGAACGTCTTGGGTGTATTTGCACACGAATACTCCTTCGTTTGCCACTGCCGCTTCTCATTAACTAGTGCACGGTATGTGTTGACACCTTTTTAAGTAGTTCCGTCCTGCACTAGTGAAGCAGCTCAGGTTCGTTGGACATAACTCCGTCTGACTGCCACTCCTCCCGTGTACCGTCAGCTGCTGGGCGCCATGGCGCTGACCAAGCACATGAAGTCGAGTCGCTCGGGCCGGTCGGGCCGGGCCGAGCCGCGCCGAACCAGGAGGGGCACCGGAGTCCCAGCAGCCATCGGTAAGAACCCTCTACGCGACCGCCCTAACTATGTCACTTTGATTGCATTCAAGGGACCGACGTCCTACCTGTTTTGTTATCAACCTATGTCACCTCTCTTGACAGGATGATTGCCCTGCGACTGTCCATAAGACCGACCTGCCTGTGTAGTGTGTCTAGTGTCTCCCTGCCCAGTCCACACATATGCATTCTCTGACCACCGTTTTGTCCACTCTTCGAAACTGATTGTGACGAGTAGCAGGACGACAGCTGGTTAAGACAATTAATCGTTTTTTTTTTCTGTAGCTGCAAGATTATCAACGCCCCAACAGCCAGTTGCTTTCTGCTTTGGGATGGGGTGGTAAACGCGCAAGTTGTGCTCATGTGCGCGTCATTGTCGGTGTCGCCCAATTGATTTATTATGAACGATGACATCGCAGAAATCTTAATGACAGTGGGATTGTGCTATAACTGCTATGAGACAGCGACCTCTATTCACGAATGCGATTTGGCCTGAGTTGCAGATGATGCATCTCCGCTAATTGTGCTGAGAGCGACTGAGTCGGAATTTTGTTGTATTGTTGTAGAACTCATTTGGCCTGGCGTTCTCAATTAGGTGCTGCACATCAAAACGTCTACACGATGCATTGCCTTTCAACTGTCAAACCTGCATGAAAAATTAACCATCGTTGAAGCATATTTGCGGGTTTCACCCTCACCTTCGTGGGCTGAATGTCGCTATTCGCAATCGCAACCAGTTGTCTTGTATTCATTATAGTGCGATTCGGTCGCTTTGTGGCATCATCAAAGTCCGCTGAATGTTCCGAATGCTCCGAGATATCATTCTTAAGTTTTTCTATTTCGGAGGTTCTCCCTCGCGCTCTGTACTGTTTCTGGTCTGTCACCCTGTCTTGTGTCCAGTTCCATTTTCCGCCCGAGCAGCTCATCTGACTCCCTCTTCTCTCCTCTGTCCGCAGGCCTGGAGCCGGAGAGCGGCGGCTCCGCACAGACTCAGGGCGGCCGCGATAACGCCAGTTACATCGACTCGGAGCAGGAGGAGGTGTGGGCCGGCCGCGCCCGGCACCACTCACACGAGGAGGATGGACGCAGGTGAGCAGAGGGGTAACAGTGGGGGGGGGGGCGGTCTGAGGGAGGAAACGTTGGGAGAGAATGTGGCTGTCAGGCCTTGTGAAGGTAATATAACTTCAGCCGTGCGGCCGTATAGAGTATGGATAATTGAGCGTAGAGGGCAGCATGGTCTCAAAAGCGTGCCATTCGTTTGAATGTTATTAGCCACCATAATACTGTCGTTTCACCAGTCACTGTCATCCGCCGTGCTGTAACTTTTGTAGCCGCCTGTTGACAGCTGACACGCCTCTCGCCCGTTCCCGGTAGGTCTGCGGCCTCCAGTAAGCGGGCGGCTAGCCGGCAGAGTCGCGGCCAGTCGTCCAACGTCAGCTCCGGCTCCTCCATCATCAACCTCCGTCAGCGGCTGCTCGGCGACGTGGTGGACTTTGCCCGCGCGCGCCGCAAGCAGCCAGCCTCGGCACGGGACGCATCTCCGCCCTGGACGGAGGCGGCCATCGAGCTTACCAAGCTGCCGGGCGGCAGCGAGGCCGAGCGGGATAACCAGGCGCTGGTCAGCGTGGCCGTGCAGACGACGCCGTCCGAGCGCCGGAGAGCGCCCGGCGGCGCCGAGCCGCGCGGCAGCCTGACGCTGCACAACGACCTGCGCCAGGCCGGCTCCCCGCCGCCGCCCGAGCGGCTCAATAACGGTCGCCGCAGCCCGTACACCAAGAACGCCCAGCGGCTCTCACTGCCGCGGGATAATGAGACGGAGGAGGGCAAACGGAACGCCAGTCCGAGGTCGGCCGAGGGGGATGATGTGTCGCTGGAGTCGCCGGCCACGCCGCAGCCAGAGATGGTGTGATGAAGGACGGACGGAAAGATATCGCATCTTTCTGGACAGACATATCGAACTAGATCGGACGGAAGAGTGGTTTGATGGAAGGATCGAAGTGGCAAACAAGCCGCTGGGGTGATCAGATTGTGCCAAGTGAAGCTATGATGGCTGATTTAGATCTCGGAAATACTCGAGCTTGTAGTACTCACATGAGACCGGTTTTTGACCATTTTGTTCCCGGAAAGTGACTGTTGATTTAAATTTCATTTCGTAACAAAGTTCGTTCAGAGCTGCACGTTTCACGTTCAATCGTTGAAGAAGGATTCAGCTTGACCGAAGGACAAGTGAGGGAGGCAGGGGCGCCATTGCTATGTTCTGTTTGATACATTCGGATCTCGCTTTTTTACGCAAGAGAGCTAAAACATGCGCTACGTCGTGAAGGCTGAACGATGAATCAGTAACGGGTTGTGTGTGCCTTAGTATTTCCCTACTCCGTGTTGGGGTCGGGGACAGTTTTCAGCTATCAATGGTGTATCATACGAGGTGAGGGACATTGTGACTGACAGGTGGGTACTTTATTTTGCAGTGAGATTATTTGACAGTGAGAGATAGGTGTACAAGTTCAAACATGCATAGGGGAGGGGTTCTGATGGCTTGGGTGATTCTCTTGAGAGTGGTAACGACGTGAGAGTTGTAGGGACGCGGAAGGGTGGCAGGTTGGTTGGATGATTTTCTAGCGACGTGTTTCGATCTCACCGGACCGACGACGGTACCAGTTCTGATCGGAAGCCACTGGTGTCTCGGAGCGGCCGGCTTCGATGGGAAGGCCGCTGGGGATGGCAAGAAGGCACGATATTGATATTACTGGGGAACAAAGTGCTGTTTACCCAATCTGACTTTGTGGAAAACGAGTTGTCAGCATTGTGCGAAGTCGAGATCGGTGCAACATTGTTGTTCCGGGCAACAATTGAGAGTGAAGTGTTTGATACTGTTGTGACATGCGCCTGATGTTCTGTAGTGTTGTTCGCCGAGGTTGGTTCGTTTTCCATGCGTCTGATATCTCGACATTTGTGCGACTTGAAGATCTGAGGCCAGTTTTACCGACAGAAAAATAGCCACCTGCCGGAATTTTTTGCCTAAAGACCGTTTTACATATGAAACGAAAACATGCCCATCGCGTTTACGCTCCGTATGTGAAGCGGTCTTTAGGCAAAAAATTCCGGCAGGCGGCTATTTTTCTGTTGGTAAAACTGGCCTCTGGAACAGATTTTTCACCGTCGCAGAGCACACGAAAGTGTCATGATGTTCTGTTTCTTGCTGATGATTAGAACGAGCCTTAGCACTCAATATACTCTTTTGTACATATACAAATGTTTCAATGAAATAAAAACATCGTTACATGCAGGATCCGCCATCGCCGCCCGCCAATCAAGTCTGAGGAATGGTCGAGGTGTTCGTTGTTCGAAAGGGGGCGAGCCAGGCGAGCTAGACCGCTGCACTACCGCTTAAGTCCTCCACCATCGTCACAAACTATGTAAAGCAACTTACAACATGCATGGATCGTTTATTTCATACCGCTTCACAAAATCTTCCCTCAAAACTGCCAGGTGGCATGACACTCAAAGTGACGCATGACCGGGCTGCATTCACCTTATAAAAACGAAATACAATATGCGGCTGGAAAAATACCAACCAAACGCTTCAAAACAAAGACAACTTCTCCCGACAGCGCCTCACAAGAGCACCAATTCATCGCGAATCGCCTCAGTCCAAAATCGCACCGGTGACTCGCACAGCAGTATCACGGGGCGCCATCTCTGGGCACGAATCTAACCTCAAGTTCGGGCTCACCCGCTGGGCGGCAGCATCACAGGTCGGCGGGCCGTCGCGTGGTTTGCTCGGGGCAGCGCTACACCTTCAGGTCACGGTCGAAGATCAGGATCTGTTTGGCGCCGACTCGGCCTCCACCGGGCATGGTGCGTCGGACCGCCTCTCGCCAATCGTCGATGTGGACTAGCTCGTGTCGCGGGGCTCTGCGGCAGGCGGAAGGGCACTTTTCAATGCACGGGCCAGCTACGTGGGAGGATAAACGGGAGTGGGACTGATCGGGGATAATCAGGGGACACAGGAATGCCATGAAGTGATGTGTCAAGCGTGGACCGACGGATCAGTCAAGGGGGCGAACATAGGCTAGTCATGGGGAGATAGAACGAGCAAGTCAAGAAAGGAGGGCGGGGAGGCTCAGGTCAGCGGCACAATGATGGAGCCCGATCAAGGACGAGGAAAATCGGAGACACAGTTCTATAACGAAACGATCACCATGACCTTCACTCAATGCAGCAGCGGTATGTGGCGAGGTAGCGCGGACAAAAAATACACCTGCAAACCCCCACTAACACAAAACAAAAGCGGCCAGGGACAGAGCCACCGTGCTACGCGAAACACAAACAATCCCAGGCACGGAACGACCAAAAACAAACATTGCTCACGCTACCGTTTCACGCAATCCACGGTCTAACATATCACAAAGTTGCCGAGTGAGTGGAATAGTGGCGACAGTCGTCAGAATAACCGAGTGTTTATGTCTAGCGAGCCACGTCTGCACAAATCACCCGCCGGGATAACTTTAGTCAGTCTACAGCGAGCGCCGAGCCATCGGAATATGCTGTTGCATCATGAGAAATGATGGCCACTTCCTGCTACCTACCGACCCCTGTCCCGCCTGTCCCCATCCCCAGTATTCAGCCATTAGAGGGAGAGAGAACGGTCGGCCGACAGCAGCGGTTGCGTCAGAAACCCCAAGCCAGACAGCGCGTCCCTACTCCCCTCACGGCGCGGCGGTTAGCATTCATTCAGAGTCCTTCACCCAATAAAAACAAGTCGGTCCTGCATCTAGCCAGGGTCAACAACCTTGATAGATGGCTCAGAGTTGAAAGATCAACTAATGCGGAATCCATACGAGCCTTAGCATCACCGAAAACAATGTCCTTAAGCTCTCAATTTCATACCGGTCCCATTCTTTTAAAAACTACTATTGGATCTTACCAAAGTTCACCTATTTTCATCCAACCGGTCACCCGTCTATCAAACATCCCAATGTCACACCCAACCATTAACCCGCGCTCGGTACTCACTTAAAGTATCCCTGATCGCAGAGCGTCTGCATCTCATCCAGCATCTCCCACCGCGCTCTGGACACGCTGTGGGTGCGGGTCCAGTGCGTCATCCAGAACCCGCGGATCCGCAGGTCGCTGAAGATGAGCTGTGCTGTGGGGACGGTGAGCGGCGCCCGGCTCATGGCGCCATAGGTGACCAAAGTGCCGCTGGGCGCCAGCTGGCGCGCCACTTCTGTCGCCGATGCGCCACCGACGCAGTTGAGCCCCAGCCGCGGCCGCGGTAGCTCGCCCGATTTGAACAGCTGTGTGGTCCTGGCGACAGACGAGGGCGGGGTGAGGGTCGGTACAGGTGGGTGAATGGTAACAGACACAGAGAACAGGGCGAATATACGGCACACGGTGATTGAGATGAGTCAGACGAGAGCGAAGGACAGCGATCAGCGATCAGACGAAGGCACCTGGACAGCGATCAATACTTGATGCATTTCCTGTAACACAGCTCGACGTCAGGCAAACATGCAAATTTTTCCAAGAAAATGCTTCATTTGACTTCGAAAAAAGATACGTTAAGTTCTACATCTTCATTATCTGGGAGAGAAATTGTCAAACAACAAACAATCAATACCCCACACCGCTACAGTCCAAACGTCATTCGTCATCACAACTAGCGAAACAACAGACGGAGGCCATCTCCGCCAACCCATACATGCAACGGTCCCTAGTCGGCAACTCATTCAGCCATACTCGCTCGTGCAGTCCCCGCATACAGCCTCAATGCCGACAGACTTCAAACCCCCTGAGGTGTTCCGGCAGCTTCGTATTCGCACTTCATCAGCACTGGCAGACAGCGAAATATCTTCCCAAATAGTCACTACTGCGCAATTACTGTCAAAGGTAGAGCGAAGAGAGCACCCGACAGAGAGCAACACCTTCAGCGCGCGGGGCGTCACTGCATATCACACAGCTGCGCTAGCTACTGTTTGTTGCAACGGCGGCACAGTTGAGGCCGACACAAAGAAAGGGAATGCGATCCTCCTTCTGGTAAAGCTAAAGCCTTGCAGCAGACACACTCGCAGCCAAGTTCGCAGCTTGCATAGGTCAGACAGGACAGAGATTGACGACGTTATGCATTATGCGATAACATGTCACATGATTTTTGACTTTAATCTCTTTTTTTCTCGAGACGATAGTTCAGTTCACACGTTAAAAGACTTGAGAGAAACTAACATCAGACCTCAGCATCAGTGTTGGCTAACATCACTGTTGGCGCTGAATCGAATATTTGGCTACAGTACCAAACAGCTGGGGCATTCCACGATAGATCGTACCAGGCCCGTCACCCTCATCTCTCAGATTTTAATGAAAATCGGTCCTAGGGGTAATCATAGGCCCCAAAGACGCCTGGCAAAATATCAGACTTCTCAGATCAAAACTTTTTGAGTTATATTGCATTACATTTTTTTAACTTCGGTATGTAACGGTGAGTTTGATGTCCTATAACTCAAGAACGGGTTAAGCAACCAACAAAAAGTAAACAACACTAAGCTTGCGATGAATCAAAAATTAATATTACTATTTAAAAATTCCAAAGAAAAAATTTCAATGTTGAGCAAAAACCTTAATCTTTTTTCATTTGCCTCTAATGACTTTTGGGACCAAAATTTTTCACATTTTTATTTTTTCAAAATAATCTTCATGTCATTGCAAATCGACATGCAAAAAATTAGAAAGGTGTTCTTTCTATAAGTTCCTCATTTTCCCGCAAACAAAATGGGTTTCGGAGGGGTTGATACGACCCCAGCACGCCGTTTCGCTTCTAATAGAGCTAGAGCCTCGCGGAAAAAACGAGCGTGTGTGCCGTTACAAGTCGCAGCGATTGGTACCCGATTTTAAGGTCTCAGGTTAACCGGTAGCGTCTGAGGTCAGGTCACGTGACTGAAGTTACGGGTTCGGTTTTTAGTAAATAACTTCGCAAAAAATGGCCGCAGAGCCGCGATTTTGGCATCATTGTGTTCGCCTAGCTCAGGTGCATCGAATGGTATACTTTTTGCTAGGGTGAGGTCAACTTAAGTAGTTGACCTCGGGTCAAGGTCAGGTCAGAGCCCCTCAGGTCACGAAGCTGGGCAAAGGGTATCATATGGCATATCATTCGATTCGGAAGGTCTTCCCGAGTCCATTGGTGGCTTTCCCGACTCTCTAGCTCCATTTGATCGGGAGTTATTGACGAAAAACTCGTACGACCCTAGTGACGTCATAAATGACCTCACGCAAGGTTAACAATGCAAAAGTAAAGCATTGGACTTTGCAAGGAGTGCATGAAATCACGATACCATGTACGTGGGATAGTTGTAGATCATTCTCGGCGCCAAAATAACAGTTTTTATATTTCCCCATTGATTTATAACAGTGATGTCACGTGACCGACCTGACCTCATGTAACCTTGAAAATTCCCAGATATATAAGTTGTGAGGCCTCTGGAGGACACCATGTATGCGTCCTGTAACTTTCATCTCGGACAGCTATGGTCATTGGCGTCCAAAACAATGTCAGAACCAAACAGCCTTTTTCACCCTCGCGCTCATAGGAAAGAGGGTTGAATGAACCCTCTTTTCACTTTTTTTCAGATGACTCAGACTTGAATTGAAATTTCAGTAACCCGTGATGTCACTAAGCAGCCTTACCACGCCATTTGTAAGCTCCCCTCCCGAAATCACTTTTCGAAACCGTTATCGTGACGTAAAATAAATACATTTATAGAAAGAACACCTTCCTAATTTTTTGCATACTTCTTAACAATGAGCCAAATATTTTTTTAAAGAAATAAAAAATCAAAAAAATTTGGTCCCAAAGTCCAAAAAATACAAATGAAAGAAAACTCGATATGTCATATATCTAAAATAGCGTATTTTTCGAAATTTCAAAAATACATATTAATCTCTGTTTCATTGCAAGTTCAATGTTATATAACATTTGGCATTTGAATAATCCGTCTTAGAGTTACAGCCCGCCAAACTTAGCGCTGCAAAGCAAGATCCAAAAATGTTATACACCATAACTCAAAAAATACTTTTCTGATAAGCCTGAAATTGTTACAGGTGGATTCAGAGCCCCTGATTACCCTAGAGACCAATTCTCGTCAAATTCCGAGAGATGAGGGTGTCAAATTGGAAAAAAGTGGTACGATCTATCGTGGAATGCCCCAGCTATCATTTAGCAGGCGCATATCTTGATGTCTTTGTCACGCGACGATGTGTGCGGACACCGAGGTAAAGTACAACAATTCAATACGACACTGGAATTTCAGTCAGCCCGCGCTGACATTCCTAAAGACGTTATCAATCAGCTGTCAAGTCGCTGACGAAGGCATGCGACACACTGAGACGGCCGCCCGGCCTTCCAAGCTTAACGGCGCGGCGCCGTTCAGTCAACGTTGGCTTTGTTCACTCGGACACCGCCGACTTTATGAATCTGCAAGTCATTCCATTTCACTTGAAGTTATTTCATCATCCTTCTTAACCGGCCAACTTACTGAACCAATCATTCGACCATTAGGGCCATTCCCTAGTCCCGTCACAAGATACTAACAGACCTTGCTTTTCTTGTCGCCGCCATTCAGTCAGCAATCAACCGTCAGCGGTGAAGCTTCAGTAGCTGTCAGCTGTTATCTTTTATCCAGCAGGCATTACCTAGATGAGAACGACTATCTGAGCTGACTAAGGTGACCAAAAACTGCAAGTGACAGCGATCTCACATCACGACCGGACCAGACAGTGCCGGATTTTGATGTGCTGAGCTGGGCCTGTTGAGCTGGGTGGGGCCGTGATCAGGGGCGCTGGGTGTGGGGCTCTGGGCGTGGACGTGACACAGGCAGAGCGAGACGAGGGCTGGGTGTACCGGTGTCACCCGCTCTCCATTTAGCTGCCGCCGTCAGTAAGAGCTCCATCACCGCGGTTACGTCCTAAAGTGGTGTCACGACTCTGTCGCCACGGACGTCGTCGGCTTCACAACCGGGCCAGCAGCGTACTGAAACGTACGAATTGAAGCATACGAAAGCACCGAGCCAGCACCGGACAACCGCCCACTGACGAAAAAATAACTACCGATTCTCGTATTGTCCGACGCCTATCAAGTGTTACAATGTTTTGACAGAGCCGTGTCAGCGGAAATGTCGACTTCATTATAATGCGGACCGCAGCATCAGGTGCTCGTCAGGGCGGCTTCCGCAGATAGGCGGTAACCGGCTCACCAGGCCTGGCCACCGATAAAACTCCCACCGCTCTGGTGAAAAAGTACACCGGAAAAAAGGAAACCAAGCTTATCATGATGATTGATGCATTGACAACCCGATCCATCAAAATATCAGATGCAGAGAGATAAGCAAACCGCAAGTCAAAGCAGAATCTGAAGTATTTGATCATGAATGATGTCACACGACTAAATCCCTTATAACTGCGAAACTTAAAAGGTTAGAGACTATCTGTACAAAATACGCCTGCCACAAGCGGATTTCCTCGTTACTTAAATTGGACGGCCGCCCTTTGAGTCGTGCTGCGAATTAACCGCGTGATTACTGGCCAGTAAATAAGCATACGATTTAGGTTCGTGCACGAGAGGCTCAACATCGAACAACTGGGAAATAAAAATAACCATCATTCTGAAGCCTGCACCAAAATAATGAACGCAAACTTCAACAATGCCTAAATTTACAGCTGAAAGACATGCCACAAAGAAACCGGTCAATAAACGGATTAAAGCTGACTGCTCTCTGCTATGAGTTCAGAATCGTCCTACAAGAACAAGGAATTTCAACTGAAACTGGCTCGACTCGCCGCCAAATCCCGCGAGCGGCCAACACTACCACGATGTGATCTACCCCGGCTCGGGTCAAGGTCAGAGGTCCCCGCGGGTAACTGACTGAGCTGAGCAGACACCGCCGCGCTGCGGAGATCCACGACACAAAAACGCACCTCACCACGGTCGAGTACGGCGCCCACCAGTCTGATGCAACACCGCGAGGCGGCGGTGTGGTGACTAGACAGTCCGATTCATACGCACAAGGCCACAGCGACGCTGTCTGGCCCTCTCGTCCCAGACAGCTGAGAAGGTGAAGAGGCTTGGCTCTGTTGCGAAAGTGATACTCGCGCGCAGATGTGGACTGTAGAAGCAGGATCGTCGACAGGGAAAACAGATACACGTTTCCGTTCCTTTCAGATGCTCAGAAGCCAGTGCAACGCTCCCAACAAGGCTGCCGTATGGCAAAGGGGCGTAGTTGTGGTCAACAGGCACATCGTTTCTAGCCCACCTCGCGTGTCCCTGAGCCGTAAACACGATCGCAATGGGTCTATTTTGCACAAGCACGGGCAATAAAAAGATAAAGGGAGGCAGTATTGGAGGAGACTAGGGCGGCACCAGCACAGCCACCTCACGAGCGGGCACGGTGTATAGCCACTTTTCCAGAGAACACCGCAACACAGCACAACATATATTGTATTTCAGGGAAATCGAGAGTCGGACAGTGGCAATATGCTTCAAGGAGCACTTTGCCGTATCGATGCATCTACAAAACAAAAAGAACCATTAGCTTATGTGATAATTCGATAAAACATTATCAACCGTGATCTATCCCGGTAACGTTCCCTGTGACACGGCCATGTTCTCACCTGAGTTCTTCCTCTGTGAGAATCACGTTCGCTCCCAGACCGGTCAGATACTCCTTCAGTTCGTCCAGGTCGTCCCGTGATCGGACAATGTTCACTGACCGGTACCCGTAGACACGGCACATCTGTGGGTAAAGGTCGACGGGTCAGTTCAAGCGCCTCGGCAGGATGGATATCAGAGAATGTAACGCAAACTTTGAAGTCTATAAATAAACAGCATCGACCTTTACAGTAGCTAGCTTCATCATGTGTAGCGCAATTAAACGGGATGTTTCTGTGCTCCCGTCGGTCACAAAACCTGGCGCTTATTTTTAGAAGCATCATTCACGGTCCTCAGATATTTGGATCCAAACAGGATGCAGCTTTCAAATTAAAAGTTACATCCCCAACTGTGGATGATATCTGGCTCTGGCCACAAACAATCTCGCCAAAAGTAGCAGTTAACACTAGTGAGACAAAGCGGTAAAAAAGGTCAGTGACCCCGCTCCCGGGAGTGCAGAGCACATCTGACGGAGTGACAAAGGTCATCGGTTACCGCTGTCAATCCGCACGCCACCAGTCGACTTCACACAAACGTCGACTCTTACAGAGTTTCTACGGAGCAGGGATGGCTCACCTGACAGGAGGGAACAGTCTGTTCTAGCCTCGACGTGACAAGCATCCATACCCCCACGGTAACGGCAAGGCACACGGCACAAGCACGGCGCGAGAAACGGCACCCCACGACATCGACATTCGACACTGCCTCGGAACAGCTGACAGGGACAGCACCGGACGCCACCACCAGCCGCACAAAAAACGGCACCGCAGCAGGGGCGGAATTCAGAAGGCGTTTTTGTCCCGTCCGCTCTGCGCAGTGGAAGGGAGCAATGGTGAGGGAGCTCAGAGAAGGAAGCAGGGATCGACATTCGGTAGTGAGAGCGGTCCATACGAGCCACAGTGGCTGACACAGCGGCTGGTGCCGTGTCGCATACAGTTTGGTAAACAGTAAGAAACTGTGATAAGCCTGATAGGCGCTCTCATTACCTCTGATCGCACACTATCGCTCTGTGTGGTGACACTAACGAGGCTGATAAGATCGGACAGCCATCGGCAGCACTTAACCCGCGCCCTGCTGGGGGAGGGGTGTTTGAACACACCCCCCCCCCCTTGTGGTTTTTCGCGAACGCCGTTTTTGGTACACCTTATCATACATCAATTCTACACATGTTGTGAAAATTTCAGACCAAGGTCATTTAAGGTCAGGTCACCAGGTCACTTGAAGTGACCTCACCTCATAAAAAGTTTCAATGTCTGCCATTGCTACACCGAGTGACCGATCGCTTTGAGACTTTCAGCGATTGATAAGGGTAACAGTATCTATAAAATGTATATTTCAGAATTTTGATATCGGTGACCTAAGGTCAGGTCAATTTTTCGACCTCCCCATTATAAGTCAATGGGATAAAATTGAAATGCGCCTCTTATGGACGAAAGACATTATAAACACTCCCAAACACTGAATTACAAGTGGTTTAAACACACTGAACATAAAAATGGTGTCCGTGACCCCTATTTATGCCCCTGAGGTCATCTCAGGTCACGAATGGTGTCTAACAGTTTTTCGCAAATAACTTTTGATAGAGGCATGCTAGAGCGGTGAAAACGCCTTAGATGTGTTCAGCTCGACGATACGGATCGACTGATATGCAACATGACCTTTTCCGGTCAGGTCATGACCTTGACCTAAGGTCAAATTTTCAAGTTGACCTTCCAAGGTCAAGTTATAGTTCATTCGATGCGTCTTGACGAGAGAAACACGATGCCGGTAAAAGTAAGCTCGTACAAGGCTTGGGTAAAAAATCATTGCAGAAAAACTGTTTCCGAAAAAATCGCCTATTTTTGCAGTTTTTGCCCCCCTGCAGGCAAAACCGTTGACGTTAGGTAAAATCTGAGAGAATTACTCAGAAAGGGCGTCAATAGGGCTACCGAATGCGCTTTTCCGAGGCGCTTTAGCTCTATTAGTTCCCGAGTTTTGCGTTGGCTTCGTGGAAATTGTCGACATTCGACCTGAAAATCGGCGAAATTTTGCCTTCAATGACCTCTGGTGACCTGACCTTTGAACTGACCAAAAAAGTGACTGAAGTGATTTCGTCATTATTTTTGGCGCTCTTTCGAACGCCGCCTTCCGCGTATCGCTACGTGGCCCAGGAGCCGAGTTAGAAGGGGGGGGGGTGTTCAAACACCCCCCCCCCCCCAGCAGGGCGTGGAAATCCAGGACCCCCAGCCGGGCGCGGGTTAACTCATGCCTGGATAGGTGGTAGCACGAGCCGGCCGCAGACATGTGTAAGCGGCTCCATCGAGAGAGGATGACGAGATATGCGTGAGGGAGTGTTACATCAATTGAGATGATGATGAATGTTTGGGATTTCCCGGCCTGCTTTGGCCGTCAGAGCTCATGCAATCACAGCATTGACTCAATGAACAAGCGTCCACGTCCAACGAGTCGTCCACTGCCACGTTGAGGCTAGTCTCTGCAACGCAAACGCAGCGTGAAAACCACTCTCCAGCACCGACTCGGGAGCATAATTTACCAGAGAAAGTCGGGTTGAGTTAGTGGATTTGAAAGTGTGTATAAATCATGCGGTCTGGCCAACGCCGCCACGCATACTCGAGCCGGGCCCTTGGCACACGCTGTGACCGTGTGTGGGCATTATCCTGAGGCATCCCAAAGGTCATGTTCAACACATTTTCACGGCCATTCCCAGGTAAAACACACTCCAATCTGAGCCTCACCTGAATGACGGCCTGGCCGACGGCGCTGTTGGCTCCGTTCTGAATCACCACGTCGTTGTCATCTAGCGTCACGAAGTCGTTGAGCATGCGGAAGGCGGTGCACGGGTTGACAGACATGGTGGCCGCCTCCACGAGCGGCACCGTCTTCCGAATCTGCCGGAAGACGAGCACGTAAGTGAGCGATAAATCCTGGTTTGGGGAGGCTGTGGGGCTGTAGTGCAGAGTAAAAGTCCAGGGTGGTGCGAGAATACGCTCCTGCAATGTACAAAGATTATTTTTTGCATTGTTTAAAACTCACGTCAATTCACTACATTGTAAAGATTACGGTAATCAACCACTTGCAACATTGCACACTCTGCTTTCAGGCATCGACAAACAGCAATGATCGAAAATGAAGTAGCGCCCTCCACTTGAAACGGGGCTGGGGAGCAGCCCTGACATGATATCGGAATGCCTCCGCCCAACTGCAGTTGTGGGAAATGACTGGTCAACACTGCCGGGTACACTCGGGGGCAGTTTGATGTTCCACCACTCCCTACCTATCGGGCTCCCATGGCTCAGCACTGGCTGCTGCCAGTGACAGCACTGGCAGCACTGGCACTGGCAGGCAGTGCTGAGCAGTGCTGAGAGCAGGCAACACTGGCAGCAGCCAGTGCTGAGCCATGGGATCGCCCGATGGGTAGGGAGTGGTGGAACATCAATCTGCCCCCGAGTGCCCCCGAGTGTACCACCCGAGGCACGGCAAACGACAGGGGTCGGAATCAGTACAGAGGCACCGCCGGCTGCAGCCTGTGATAGCGTGTTTTCAATCGACTCGGGCGACCGGCAGATGCATACAGAGGGTAAACGATCACCGGCACAGTGACAGCCCAGTGATGGGACGGGGCGGCGACTCAGAGCGACCGGTAGGTACACAAACAGATAGGTCACATGGCAACTGGGACTGACTCAGCAGAGAAGCAGTGCTGGTGTTGGACATGTGATATAATCGTGACATCAAAGGGATACCAAGCAATATTACACTCGTATGTTATAAATACAGACACTTTACTGTTCCACAACGGGGTGTATCAAACCACAATCATCCTCACAGTCAAGCCTTTCTATCTGAACTCTGTCAAATCAGATCAGTTCACTCTCTGGAGCACAAATCCTCCATTGTTTGCCAGCAGGCAGCAACAGCCACTGCTTTGTCTGTTGCAGCCTCGAATTGGTGTCATGCAGGGAGCAGACACAGAGAAACAACTAGCCACATCACGATATTGAACTGACAGCACCATAGCTGCTCTGTTCAATCGCAGGATAGTCAGTTAGGTCAACCAGAGCAGTGTTCCAAATTGCATAAGAATTGATTGCGCCTGTCATATTCGAGGGTCGTGGTTGGTAATAAGCGGGGAAGGGACGGTGGGGATTCAGCCAGAAGACACACCGAAAAATACGAGTCTTCATCGACAGTCTCAGTGTATAGGCCGGTAGACTTGTTTGTGAGTAAATACACATAAAGGAGTCGGGTTCTAAATAACAGACTGAAGCCGAGCTTAAAGGAAGAGAGCACTTTTGAAAGGTTGCCAGTTGCCTGCAGACATTTACTAAAAGTGACGATATAAAAACGAAGGGTCGCAACAAACCTCAACAGCCATTTCCTCCAATGAAGGTCGTTCAAACACCCTTTGAGCCACAAAAAGTGTGACTAACCTGAATCCAGGCAAGATCCACTGCAAATTTTCGGGCCACCATACCAGCATCACAAAAATGGTTCAATTACGCTGGTATGCTGTAAACTAATAACAGGGTCGAGTAGAAAACAGCCATCGACCGTATCAGCACGGCCAACGGGCCAAGAAATGCTCAACGACTCTGCAGTCTAGACAGCAAGGACTTTGAAACACTCCAGGACACCAAATAACGGCACATCATTAGCGCATCTGTTCAGAATGCGCCCGGCAACGCTAAAAGCAAAACGGAGGCGTCACTCAATATCCTTATCCATCCCATGCAAAACGCTGCATAATTGTCAGCGGTTCGGTTCTTTGCAGAGTTCTTCACTGCACATAAGGCACAGACGGAGGTGCAACCAGCTGCTCCCCTCAATCACAGTCAACATCTCCACTGATACGTCAGGGTCTGGGTAAACAGAGCGGCTGCTTTGACGCGCGTAAACTGGCCGGCAAAAACTGGTCGCACCAGAGTGTTGCATCAACGGGAGCAGCATTTAGATGCTTAAACCGTAGTCGGTACGTCTTTCCAGAGTCACAAGGTATGAGCCTCAGCTAAGCGCTACTTTTGAATCCAGGGTCATGTTAGCGCCGTTCTGTCCACTGGGTCCTGTCCAACGTTCCTCTCGCGATCGCCAGACACTTGGGTCTGGCTGTGCCTCTCGCCCGCGGCTGTGTGTGCCACGTTCAAACACTGGCAGGTGTTCGGATTCAGCCTCACACACTCGCCAAACGCCGCTCCGTCCCGGCGCACCTCCTGTGTTGCTAGCCGGGCCGGCGCCACCCATACGACTCGAGACACTTATCTGGCGCCGTGCCGCTCAGTCACAGCTGCTAGCTAGAGCCACGACGTGCGACGTGTCCCATGCATTGTAAGTGGTGCACAATACAACAGATGCCGTCCGGCGTCCACAGGTGCATGATAGCCCAGGACACAGTGCCTCCCCTCCATATATCGTGTCTACCAGCTTAGAGCACAATGCAATCAGTAGGGGCTGAGCTTGTATGTCGCAAGCCCTCGGGTATGCTCCCCACTCCCGTTTGCCTGACCTAACCAGAAGGACACAATCAAATAGATTAAACCAGACTGGACGAATATCTCATGCCGTCACCGGTCACTGAACCCACGCCGAGCTATAGAAACGCCGAGTCTGGTCATCTCCAAGCCAAGTGGGAGAGGGGCGACTCTCGACTCTGGCAGTCGCACATGGTAGCGAGGATCAAACAGACACTGAAGTGTCTAAAACAGCAGGTAACCGCGTGCGGACAGCATACCATTAGATAAGAGCCATTCACCAGAAAACAGTCAGACGTCAATCGTCATGTGAGAAGAACGGCACACGTACGCAGCGCACGACTTCGGTGCACCAGTTGGTTGCATAATGCATAGTGCATAACCGCCCTGTTTCAATTAGATTCAATTTCCATCTGCGTGACCCGCCCTGTCCGATAGCAGTCTGGCACCGTCCGCCTGCTGCCGACGGGGCGGACTACACGCACGATCCAGCTCCGTATAAAGAGGGACTACGCACGGCTACGCATACATCACCTGATGGTTCAGCACTGTCGGCTTGAGACTGGAACTTATGGCCCGACGTCCAGCTTAAACTGAGCGCATGAAAGCTAAGGGATGAGTAGTGAGCAGTCTAGACTCTCGTGTGATTGTTACCATACCGATACCATACCATGGGCATGGCTCATGCCACATTTGAATTAATGAACGACGCAAAACCGTATGAACGCGGCGATATTCATGCCAGTATTTGCTATTCCCGAGTCCTACTTTTGTTGATTTGCAGAGCATCTGGTCACATCATATGCCTGTCAGTTACGACACTGCAAGCACGAAATGCAAACTAGTTAGAACCGAATGCCTTCCACCGGAACAGGGTAAGTGGCGTGTCTTGTAGCAGTTTGCACTCGCATGCCTGGTACATGGGGCATGTCCGAACGATACGAGCGGCTGCAATGCAACCTAGAGTTGCAACCCCAGACAGGCAGATGGAACGTGTCCCCGCATCCACTAATACGGAGGGGTACGGGGGGGGGGGGGCGGTCAGGTGGGATGCGCCTGCTCTCCCAAACTCGACCATGAGCTCTGTCACTGATCGACGAGACTGAAAATAGCATTTACCAAGAAAAAAATGGTTGGCGACAAAAACAGTCCGAGACTATCCAAACCATGACGGAAAAAGGTAATCGTTTCGAAAGAGGTAACTAGAATCACGGTATCATAAAACCTCATGGCTCATCATGCGCATTGCATGATGCGCATTACGTAGGTACATTTTGCAACTATTATCGGCATCAGCCACTGTTACTCGTTTAAATATCCATTTGACTAGGATTTGGCGTTATTTGAAACGCTCAGTTTTTGCAGCGAGCTTTTCCTGTTAGGGCCTGCGAGATACCCGCGGAAACACATATCTCTTCAGCATTGCGCGCCACACAGGAATGCGGCTGATTCACGTGCTTTTGTGAGCGAGGTGCTTCCCTCCGGGAGAAATTCGCCGTCCCCATATGCTTAACACAGAGCCGAGCGGCGGCTGACAGGTGGCCGGCTCTCGGGAGATCGGCAGCCGACACTCGAAAAATCGACAAGCCGCCGCTGAATGCGCGTGCGGCAGTGCTGAGCCGAGTCGTTCCCACGGTCTGAGGTACCCCCAGTTTGAAGATTCGGCCTTAGAATATGTAGTTTTAAATACGTAGTTTGACGTACATCTCGGAAAAGTGAGATACGGCCAGAAATGAGTGTGGGTCCCTCCGTTCTGAAGATTCTGATCGACGCCGATTGAAATAATTCGCCGTGCATATCTCGGCTTATTGACGACCGATTGACACGGGATAAACACCGATCGATACCAAATGGCTCTGTGGGGGGGGGGGGGGGGAGTAGAGTGGCAAGTTTTCCTACCCGACGAACCCGGAATTATCCCGAGGGGGTAGGTGTGGGAGTAGAGTCGGGGGAACGGGGGGGGGGCGAGTGCAAGTACCAAGTACTTTCGCAAGTACCAAGCAAGTACCAAGTACTTTTACAAGTACCAAGCAAGTACCAAGTACTTATGCAAATACCAAGCAAGTACCAAGTACTTTGGCAAATACCGAGTACTTATGCAAATACCAAGCAAGTACCAAGTACTTTGGCAAGTACCGAGTACTTTGGCAAGTACCAAGCAAGTACCAAGTACTTTTGCAAGTTCAACAAGTTTTTCGTGAATATCTAAGCTTCTAGACGTCCGATTAACACGGGACGAACACCAATCGATCCCAAATTTTCTCCCTCATACTTTGATTGCCAAAGCGACGCGGAGCGAGCCAAGATATCTTGTTTAATTATCCATTTGAGTAGGATTGCGGGTTTTTTGAAGCGCTGAGTTTTTGCAGCGAGCTTTTTCTCTTAGGGCCTGCGAGATACCCGCGGAAACACATATCTCTTCAGCATTGCGCGCCACACAGGAATGCGGCTGATTCACGTGCTTTTGTGAGCGAGGTGCTTCCCTCCGGGAGAAATTCGCCGTCCCCATATGCTTAACACAGAGCCGAGCGGCGGCTGACAGGTGGCCGGCTCACGGGAGATCGGCAGCCGACACTCGAAAAATCGACAAGCCGCCGCTGAATGCGCGTGCGAAGATGAGCGTGGGTACCGCCGTTCCGCAGATCTCGGCAGCCGGCGAACGGCCGACGGCTGGAAAATTCCACCGGCCGGCCCGGCGGCAGTGTGGCGGGCGGCGGGCGGCGGGGCGGGGTTTCCCCGTCCATCGGCCGGCAGCGCTGAGCCGAGTCGTTCCCACGGTCTGGCGGCCAGCTGGGTGGGGGCGGGGTGGGGAGTGGGGCGGCCGATTGCCAGCCGCTTCTCCACCGGCAGGTATCGGGGCAGGTGCTGCCACCTGCACAGTCGGCCGGCACGCACGCTTGATAGGTGCTGCCAGCTGGCGGCAGCATCTCATGCCACCTAGCGGCTGGCCCCCAGCGGCCAGGCAACAGAAACGGCGGAGCGGCAGAAAGTCGCCGTGACGTCACTGGTGGCCAACAGTTCATAGGACGTCACTGGCGACTGACAGCATTTCGTTGATGCTTATATCTCAGATTCTAGATGTCAGATCGACACCGGACAAGCACCGATCGATCACAAACTTAGGCGGTGGACCTGGGGGGGGGGGGGGGGGGAGGGAGGGGGCAGCAGCCTGGAATAGAGTGGCAAGTTTTCCTACCTGACGAACACGGAACTATCCCGAGGTAGAAAACTATCCCGAAGTACCAGGCAAGTACCAAGTAACTTTGCAAGTTCTAAGCAAGTACAATGTATCTTTGCAAGTACCAAGCAAGTACCAAGTACTTTTACAAGTACCAAGCAAGTACCAAGTACTTATGCAAATACCAAGCAAGTACCAAGTACTTTGGCAAATACCGAGTACTTATGCAAATAACAAGCAAGTACCAAGTACTTTGGCAAGTACCGAGTACTTTGGCAAGTACCAAGCAAGTATCAAGTACTTTTGCAAGTTCAGCAAGTTTTTCGCCAATATCGAAGCTTCTAGACGTCCGATCGTCACCGGAAAAACACCATTCGATCCCAAATTTTCTCCTAAATCTTTTTATGGCCAAAGCGACGCGGAGCGAGCGCAAGATATCTTGTTTAAATATCCATTTGAGTAGGATTGCGGGTTTTTTGAAGCGCTGAGTTTTTGCAGCGAGCTTTTTCTCTTAGGGCCTGCGAGATACCCGCGGAAACACATATCTCTTCAGCATTGCGCGCCACACAGGAATGCGGCTGATTCACGTGCTTTTGTGAGCGAGGTGCTTCCCTCCGGGAGAAATTCGCCGTCCCCATATGCTTAACACGGAGCCGAGCGGCGGCTGACAGGTGGCCGGCTCTCGGGAGATCGGCAGCCGACACTCGAAAAATCGACAAGCCGCCGCTGAATGCGCGTGCGAAGATGAGCGGGGTGCCGCCGTTCCGGAGAGACGGCTGGAAAATTCCACCGGCCGGCCCGGCGGCAGTGTGTTGGGCGGCGGGCGGCGGGGCGGGGTTTCCCCGTCCAGCGGCCGGCAGCGCTGAGCCGAGTCGTTCCCACGGTCTGGCGGCCAGCTGGGTGGGGGCGGGGTGGGGAGTGGGGCGGCCGATTGCCAGCCGCTTCTCCACGGGTAGGTGCTGCCACCTGCGCAGTAGTTCCACTGGCGGCCGCCAGGCCCGTGTGCGGGCCGTGCGCGGTAGTTCCGCCAGCGGCCGCCAGAGGTCACGCGCGTCGTGTCTAACCTGACGAAGCTACAAAAAGTTAGAAAACTTTGATAAGAGGGACGGTAAAGCCACAATTCCAACGCTGAATGTTGGGCAAAAGCAAAGGGATCCAACACAGCCATCTGTATTTACTGTATTTACCCTTTTCTGTCAGCGATAAGCCCCAGCAATCGCACCGCTGTAAAACTCGCAAGCTGTTCACCGTGCAGGGTATTGCATTATAACCACCCACCGGCTCTCTCTACGTATGTGTAATCGCTTAATAGGTAGGACGCTAAAACAAGTTAGAAATGATAGGTAGGTGAAACAAAATACAAATTGGGAACAAGTATAATTCAAATTACAAATAATTCATTGGAACAAATCAAAATTATCTGAGATCAAGGCAAATTCGCAAAGTCTTTGATCGACTAAAGACGTCTGATTTAAACGTCGGAAAGGAACAAGTTCTTTGCGGTATTTAGGCAAGTAAATACCAAGTACTTTGGCAGGTTTTCAGTACATTAGCAAGTTTTCAGTACATTACCAAGTAGCAGGTGATACAGCAAGCTGGCAGGTACTTTGGCAGGTTCAACAAGTTTTTCGTGAATATCTAAGCTTCTAGACGTCCGATTAACACGGGACGAACACCAATCGATCCCAAATTTTCTCCCTCATACTTTGATTGCCAAAGCGACGCGGAGCGAGCCAAGATATCTTGTTTAAATATCCATTTGAGTAGGATTTCGGGTTTTTTGAAGCGGTCAGTTTTTGCAGCGAGCTTTTCCTGTTAGGGCTTGCGAGATACCCGCGGAAACACATATCTCTTCAGCATTGCGCGCCACACAGGAATGCGGCTGATTCACGTGCTTTTGTGAGCGAGGTGCTTCCCTCCGGGAGAAATTCGCCGTCCCCATATGCTTAACACAGAGCCGAGCGGCGGCTGACAGGTGGCCGGCTCTCGGGAGATCGGCAGCCGACACTCGAAAAATCGACAAGCCGCCGCTGAATGCGCGTGCGGCAGTGCTGAGCCGAGTCGTTCCCACGGTCTGAGGTACCCCCAGTTTGAAGATTCGGCTGTAGAATATGTAGTTTTAAATACGTAGTTTGACGTACATCTCGGAAAAGTGAGATACGGCCAGAAATGAGTGTGGGTCCCTCCGTTCTGAAGATTCTGATCGACGCCGATTGAAATAATTCGCCGTGCATATCTCGGCTTATTGACGACCGATTGACACGGGATCAACACCGATCGATACCAAATGGCTCTGTGTGTGTGGGGGGGGGGGGGGGGGGAGTAGAGTGGCAAGTTTTCCTACCCGACGAACCCGGAATTATCCCGAGGGGGTAGGTGTGGGAGTAGAGTCGGGGGAACGGGGGGGCGAGTGCAAGTACCAAGTACTTTCGCAAGTACCAAGCAAGTACCAAGTACCAAGCAAGTACCAAGTACTTTTACGAGTACCAAGCAAGTACCAAGTACTTATGGAAATACCAAGCAAGTACCAAGTACTTTGGCAAATACCAAGTACTTATGCAAATACCAAGCAAGTACCAAGTACTTTGGCAAGTACCGAGTACTTTGGCAAGTACCAAGCAAGTACCAAGTACTTTGGCAAGTTCAACAAGTTTTTCGTGAATATCTAAGCTTCTAGACGTCCGATTAACACGGGACGAGCACCAATCGATCCCAAATTTTCTCCCTCATACTTTGATTGCCAAAGCGACGCGGAGCGAGCCAAGATATCTTGTATGAGAACCAACTGAGGTCATTTTGTGCGACAACCCAACCGACCTCTGTCCGGTTTTTACATAAGCTGCATAATCATGGCAGGCGGCATTTGGCACGCAGTAAAACTGAGCCCATCCGGAATGCTCGCAGGTGCCAGGGATTCAGTGACCCGTGCCTATCCGCCTCTGGTCGACTCAGGTCACCAGACATCTCCACTCAGCAGAACGACAGGGCACCAAATGGAGTAGACACTACTCTACATACAATGTCCTCATGCACGTGCATGAAGACCTTACGATAAGAGCTAAAAGTTTCAATATTAATGTGTTATTGTCGAGTGTCGACTGACTTCGCGGAGTAGCATTTCTTCGCGATAGCACACGTCAGCATATTCGAACCACTCTATCCTACCCAAACTACAGCCACTTTAGCACACTTGGCCAGCAACAATTCGCATTAGCATACCTTCTCCGTCCCGACTCAGGTCACCAGACACATCAGACAGAGGTAGCGGCTTCGGTCGGTCACGAACGCGGCAGGCCGGTTCGTGCTCACTGCTCATGTCCCGACCATTGGTCACGAACCACGACTCACGAACCGGGGCACAGTGGAGTGAGCGGAGTAGGAAAGGCCCAAGACGGCACGGGTACCAATTACGGGGCCGGCGGAATGTCAATGCACAATGCACATTGCACGCCATGTTACTGGATCTGCCCAGCCCAGTCCCCGCTCATACGACCCAAGGTGACGAGCTCAGCCGTTCCCGCCCCGCTCGATCTGGCCGGCCAGCAACTGAATGCAGTGGCGGCACCGTCTAAAGCTCACAGCACAGACCAAATAAACAGCCGCTGAATCAGTTGTACCCACTGATGGACGGGGCTAATTATGAATCAATATACAAATGATTCATTGCAGAGCATACGATGCGCTTCGTTAGGATATAACTGACACTAATTAAAATGTTAGAAGTTATGAGGGTAACAGTTACAATCTGCCAGGAATAGGACTGTACCCTAGTCCAGTAGACAACTCCTAGCCCCGATGACACGTGGTGTGTTAATTTCATTGCAATAACTGACGAGAAGCATGAGCTAAAGGCGACGAACGGGTCTCCTAAGGCCAGCATCATGCTAAGCTGACACTTTTCCAACACAGTTGCTATTCCCGTCCATCATCCCCGCCCCCAGATAATCACCGCTGGTCTACCATGCACCACAGAGCCTGCGCCGCGCGAACTACCGCGCGGGATCTGGCGGTCGCAGATCCCACTCGGGTGGACCGTGGCGCTTCCCGGTGTGCATTGCACAGTGCACCGTGCACGCTGCAGTGGGACAGACCGGCGGCGACATACCGACCGTCTGCAGAAGCGCTGCAGTGTGGGTGCGGCGACACCGGACGGACGGCAATCATTAATCACTACAGCCGACCGGCTGCCGCGCTGCGCCGCCGCTCTGGGGACGCTGCGACACCGCTCAGTCGAGACAGCGGCAGACCAGTCTCCACAAATACAGCACAAAATGGGGACCAGTCAGTCCCAGAGACCATTCACTCCAGCAGACGTGGCTCCAGTAATATCGTCCCGCTGTCGGTTCGTTACCACTGAGATTCCTCGATCCGATCCTGTCTGTAGGTATAGGTCATGGAAACCAGTTTTACTCATTACTATCTTGCTGCCAGTTCATTAAAATTCAAATTGATGTTTTCATTCCAGTACGACACTTAAAACTATTCCCGTTTAATGGGCATTACTTGTGTCACGCTTCTATCTTCCCACTGTGACAATGATCGGTAACTTGCAGTTGCACGAAAGCTGCCTAGACTAAAGCACTGATCAAAAGCGGTAGCTCGTACACCAGTTGGTGCCAGGCACGTAAGCTCTGTTGCAAAAGCCAAACATCAATGTGATTGAGCATCTGTCAGCCGTCAATGCAGGACAAGCGCATGAACCGGATTATAAGCCGGCAGCTTGTGTCAGCCGCAATACATCAATAGCTCCCCAGAGTCAGATAGACAGCCAACGATCTGCGTTAGCGCCGATAAACGGCAGTCCCTCGGGTGAAAAACATCTGTAAACAAGAGAACACTAAACTCGAGTGAAAAATATTGGTAAACAAGAGAACACTAAACTGAGGCTTCCTGAATCCGCTCCCATTTCAATAGACGATGGAGTTCAGTAGTCTTGATAATGTCCCGAAAAAGTTAACTCATTGCATGAAGTGCTAATCATCCTTAGGACAAGGTCAGAGATGCAGGCTTTGCGATCTTTGGCTTCACATCGATTGAATCGGGATGGACACATACATAAGCGAGCTTTCTTTGAGCGTTTATTAGCTCGAGCAATGTAAAGAAATCCTTTCTCACTTTCTCATTATCTCACTGCTTCTGCTAGCCTCCAAGTACCTACTTACATTTATATTCAGAGGCGTCTGGACTTCAGACTAATGAGGCATGACTGATCCGCGGATGTTCCCGATCGATCAGCATGGTAATCTCATCCATTCATTATCGCCCTCCTGACAAATAAGATGTCTTAATTAAATACAACACAGCGCTAACGTAAGCTACATACCATAGCCTGTGGTAGCGCTGTGTCCAGAAACTATGCGCCACATCTAACGTCCGCCCAGTCTAGGTGTCGCGCCCAGTAGCCTTGTCGAGCAGCGGCGTGCCAAAGCGAGCCGCGTTTTGCGCCGGTCGGTGACCTCATCTCACAGTTCCGGGGTCAGAGTGGACACTGGACACAGGGTAGGCAGGGTGAGGTGGCTGCAGTGGGCAGAGGTAGATGAGATAGGGCACCTCCGGCCCCCAATAGGGCTGCAGTTGGACCACGCAGCACGAATGAAAGCGGGTGCTCGGACAAAAGTACACGCCAGAAATTCAGTTCAAGACTCGGGCACAAGATGGCTGTGATTACGCTGACGTGGAATCGTGACTGGTGAGCACTGAGCAGTCCCTTTTTTCGGTATAGTGTTCGAAAACGTCAAGGCGTCTAGTTGGACCCTCATACATATTGTTTTAGTAAGAAGTGATGTGAAGTAAAAGGTCCTGCTTAGAAAACAACTCACAAGTTAGGTAAGCAATATAAATGGAGCACGTCACGAATTGCGAGTAAATCGGACGTACAATCTTGGCGTGGATCTATCAAAACACGGACCAAGCTACTGCCAAGGCATGATGCATTTTTAGATTGATAAGAGATGCATGACATTGTATAGGAGGGTAGTAAGTTCACCTTCCACGGTCGTCACGACTCACGAGCAATACGGGTTTCTGCCCATGGTAAGCAGTTGAAGACGACAAACAGTTATCATGTAAGTAATGCGGATGTCAACGCAATGCCACATCAACTTTTGATCACAGAATGCAATACCACGGATAAACAGCCAATCTAACCGCATCTAGAAAATTTCACGTTCCTTGCAATCCACCCGTAGCAACATTTCGAGCCTGACAGCTCAATAGTTGCAAGGCACCTAATCCAACATAACACATGAGGTCATGCCACCGAACGCACCAGTCCCCAGACAGCTGCACTGCAGCGGCCATGAAGCGCCTTATAGGAGGCCTTGGACAATGGACATGCATCCCAGGGTCAGGACAGGAGTGGGAACCAGACATATGAACATTGAATAGGACAAGCCTGATAAAAAAGCAAGACTGAACACGTGCTATGGACTATAACGAGATGTCAGTGCAGCCCAGGATTCATTCATTCACTGGATCAGTTAATAGGTCAATCATTGATCGGGTCATTCAATCGTCCGTTCCATCCGTCCGTTCCATCGTCCATTCATTAAATCGTCCATTCACTCAATCGTCCATTCACTCAATCGTCCATTCATTCAATCGTCCATTCACTCAATCGTCCATTCACTCAATCGTCCATTCATTCAATCGTCCATTCACTCAATCGTCCATTCACTCAATCGTCCATTCACTCAATCGTCCATTCACTCAATCGTCCATTCACTCAATCGTCCATTCACTCAATCGTCCATTCACTCAATCGTCCATTCACTCAATCGTCCATTCACTCAATCGTCCATTCACTCAATCGTCCATTCACTCAATCGTCCATTCACTCAATCGTCCATTCAATTGCTCATTCAATCGTCCATTCATTCAATCGTCCATTCAATCGTCCATTCAATCGCTCATTCAATCGCTCATTCAATCGTTCATTCAATCGTTCATTCAATCGTTCATTCAATCGTTCATTCAATCGTTTATTCAATCGTTTATTCAATCGTTTATTCAATCGTTCATTCAATACCGGTCAGTTCATTCAATCGGTCATTCAATCAGTCATTCAATCGGTCATTCAACCGTCCATTCAATCGTTCATTCTATCGTGCTCTCTAGACTGCATTCATTTTTCATTCAATTACCCAATAATTTCATGCATTCATTTAATAATTCAATAATTCACAGATACAAAGATAAAAATACGGGAATTCGCAGTTGTGTGCACTGTGCAGTCAGTTTTAATGTGAAAACGCATGAGCTCATGACTGCAGATTAGAATTCGCAATAATTCGCACTTTCCTCGAGGCTTATTTCAGCCTACCTGTCCTCGGTATTTCGGCAATAACCTGTATTTAGGTATATTGTATTTACATTTAAGAGCGATCCACGTACAAAGTGCGTGGCGATTACTGCTCACGGTGCCAGCAGCAAACCATTTCAGTGCGAATAGCCTTGGTCGGGCGACAGCCTAATGACGATGGACGGCGCGGCGCCCGCCAGACGCCACAATTGGTCTCGCCATGACACCCACCGGCCGTCTCCCTGGCCCCTGCACAGTGCACACGCACAGCATGGGCCAGACCTCCGCTACATTATTACAATTAAATGGGCCAGACGTCGTTGGTGAATGGTGGGCCACCACAGGCATCACATATCTTTATGTGACTGGTGGAACAGAAAGAGTGAAAACACTGACAGCAAGGAAATGGCGATGAAAGACCGAAGGTCACAAAACTGCTCAGAATTTCGATAGGTTTTTTCATCCCCAGACTGGCAATGACAAAAAAACTACAAGAAATAAAAAACGATGCTTGAGGCACGATAGAAGAGCGAATCGGAGTATCCTGATAAAGTGTGGAAAATGCCTCGAAGCCCATGAATCATGTGCAAAAAGAGGAAAGCTGTTTGATCGTATATCATTGAGTATTGAGTAAAGCTTTTGACTACACGTCCGCACAGACTTTTCCAGCGACAGGCTCACAATCCATCTGACACTGACGAATTACATAACCTGCTGCAGACATGCATGCACGGTTGTAAAACCCAGTATTGGGTAAGCATCAGCGCCGCCACATTACAGGTAAAAACCAGCCCAATCTTGGACACGCCTCAGTTTCCATATTCACGGCAGCGGTGTCGTAGCCCACGTGACGCGCCATGCAGCTACCCTGCAGACCTGCTCGGGGGCGCAGGGCCGGGTTCGAGCAGGGCAGCAGACTTCGAGCAGCCCTCGCCCGTCGTCAACATGGTGATGGCTCCACTTCATCAGTGTCGCCCTAAAACGGCCCCGTCTGACCTCATCCATCCCACGCAACCAACAGTGGCGCAGGTCATCTGCAGGCACAAATCCGGACAAAACCAGATAAAATCCGACGCTACACGCCAGACCACGGTGCGCTCAGGCACATGTCAGGCCTATGACAAGGTTATGCGGGATGTATGCAAAACCACCTGCAGGCGGGACAGGTCACGCCACAGTCTGCCGAAACGTGGACAATGTTCGGCGACGGTGAGCGGGTCCAAAGAGCGGACACTGGTGCAGGGACGCCTGGCGACCGTCGCAGATTCAGCGCTGACACGGAGGAACGAACAGCGATGGACTCGGTCACCCGTGCCTGCTGACCCAACACCGGTGTATGTCTGCTGCTCAGAGCCGCCACAGACAAGGTCGTAGAGGTTGTGGTGGTCAGGGCGACACGCCAAACAGCTAACAGACACAGTACCCTGTTCTGGTCGGAGGGTGGTTCGGGACACCACCCTAGAATGGTAGAAGACAGCACCCTGTCCTGCCCTGTGTCTTGTATTCACATTGCAGCCTACCCGGTACCCTGACACCCTCCCAAAACTATGCAGAACGCACCACTCTGTCCCTTTCATCGACACGGGTAAGGTGGACATTTTGAGCGAAGTGACATGCAACCTTAACCTGCAACGTAGAAAGTATGTACTGACAGACTTCAAAGAGCCTCAACTCAGAAATGGATGCTCAGATCAGAGAAACCACTCGAACATCACCCAGGCGGACAGGCGCTGTCACAAAACCCTGTCCAAAGCGACAGGACACGGCATGTGACAGGGAAATGCTATCAGACACGACTGAATGCACAGAGGCGGCAGCCTTTTATGACGAAGCTGATCTCCAGGTGCACAAATCTCTCCGCGCACGTCGGATTCCATAACATACGAACCTACTATTCTGTGTCTCATTGGGAAGGTGAACATCAAACATCCACCTGTCTTGTCCTAAGTTGCCGAAAAACGCCAGAGAACAGGATACTGAATAGCTGTCTGAACCTTTTCCTTAATGCTGTATAAAAATGCCCGGCGACCTTGGTGTCAATCCAAACGAGCGTCCAGCATACTCCCGACAGCCGGGACGCGCCACTCACCCTTTGGAGGAGCACATAGTTAGAGCCGCTTGCCGGATTTGATGGGTAACCAAGGACGGACCCATCAGCCTATACATGAATCGAAAGGCGGAGATTCAGCCAGGGGAGCGTTTGTCGCCAGACATATGAGGCGGCGGGATGACTGTTTTCAAACGATAAACATGAGAAGCGACATTCAGTCAGATGGTTTACAGACCCCGAATTCCTTCGTAGTTGCAATGACGTGTGTTTTACGAGCATGACCAGCGGTTGTCAAAGAGTTTGGCATCGCAACGCTCGCCGCGGTTATTGCTCATAAGTCAAATAATGCACCTATACGCTCATTTATGAGACTGTACTTTGAACAATTAAAAGAGAAGTAACAATGCTAACAACTCCAAATATATCAAGCATGACTGGATGACTGGATAACTGGATGACTCTGCAGCTAATTCTACATATGTCGCACATCTTTAACGATGATGCGTTTAAATAAACGAAAAAAGTCGGCACCGTCCGAATAAGTGATGAAGGCAGCAGATTCAATAAATGACAATAGACAATAATAGACAATTTATTCAGGACATTCCACGTGCACATGTGGCTATTACTGCCCGTCGTCAATAAAACAGATGGTGATAAAAAAAACGATAAAAGATGATAAAAGGGAAACACACGTGCAGATAAACAGTCATGCTGGCTAGACAGTGTTTTGCTCCTCGAGCAGATGGGTACGCAAGTGACGTCCGAAAGCTCCAGGGGGCAGTCGGGTCAAATCAGGTGGCAGCGAGTTGAGGGCAGCCGGCGCTCGGCAGGTGAACCGGCGTTTGCCCATCTCTGTACGGGATCGCGGCACGTGCAGGAGCGCGTCCTGCCGGGTACTGACAGCCGCGCTCCCGCCGCGCGCCTCCGCCACAGTGGTCAGACTGTGTGCCAGCACCTTCGGCTCGGCGTAACACCGCACTTTGTGCAACAGGCACAGGGAGTGGTAGGTGACGAGGTTCTCCGCGCTGAGCCAGCGCAACTGGCACATCAAATCGGAAACATGGTCGTACTTTTTTCGGCCGAAAATGACTTTGGCTGCGTAGTTTAATATTTTTTGTATCCGAGAGAGATTGTGTCTGGTGCAAGCACCATATACTGCGATGCAGTATCGAATTTGGGATATGACCAGTGCGCTGACCAGCACGGAGATCACAGTGGGCGGTAGGTGCCCCCGGAGATGCGAGAGACCACCCAGAACTCCAAAGCAGCGTTTCGTGAGCGTTGTGATATGATCACCCCAGGTCAGGTGACGATCAAATGTGATGCCGAGGTTTTTGACTGAGATAACTGGGGATAACTCGTGATCGCGGTACTTTACTTTAAATTCAGGCAATGTACGAAGATTTTGGGGGCTGCCCAACAGCATCAGCTGGGTCTTAGCGGCGTTGACTTTTAAACCGTTGGCCCGGAACCAACGGTCCAGAGAGGCCAAGGTGTCCTCCATACGAGTGACGACAGATTGAATTTGAGATTTTTTGCCGCTTACTAGAATTTGTGTGTCGTCTGCGTATTGAACTACTACTGCACCCTCGGCAGTAGTAGTTCTTGTAAATGGACAAGACTCAGCGCAAGTGCAATAACACATTCAGAAGTAATTAAACTTAATAGATAGTCGCAGGATCTCGTATGATTATCGCGCATTAACAAAGAAAACCACTCGAATAAACTTATGTAATTTGCGGTACAAACCTATCAATCTAAAATCTAATCATGATCATCACCGGTAGCGTAAACCGCGAACATAAAAAACGAACCTACGAGCGAAATAACGAGAAATCCAACGAACAAACGAACGAACGAACGAACGAACGAACGAACGAACGAACGAACGAACGAACGAACGAACGAACGAACGAACGAACGAACGAACGAACGAACGAACGAACGAACGAACGAACGAACGAACGGACAAGTCTGCGGAAAGGCACCCAGGTGACTAGCGAGCCCACCACCGAACCACGAACGAGCACCAAACAAAAGCGAGCGGCAGAGCCGGAGCGCCGCGCCACCGCAGTTTCATCATCCAGTCTCGCACCGTCCAGTCTGCGCCGTGAGTTGTGGCTGAAACGAGCACAACAAGTGTGGCGGCAGCGACCGGACCTTGCATCAGACACACCTGAATCATGCTGTCGCCGGAGTCGCAGCAATTTTTTGATACGGAAAGCGACTGTTGTCCAGCATGGGAGGTGACTGCAGAGGCGGATCCAGCTCAGAGTTTGGGGGGGGGGGGCAAACCAGGGATGCGGAGCCGGAGCCGGAGTCGGAGCCGGAGCCGCCGGAGCCGGCATATTTTGCCCGGAGCCGGAGCCGGAGCCGGAGCCGTGAAACAATATAGCCCGGAGCCGGAGCCGGAGCCGGAGCCGCCAAAAAAAGGGGCGACTCCGGCTCCTTTTTATTTTTTGAAGAGGAAAAAAAAAATAATTGACCTAGTTCGGTTTGACAACTACAAGGCAGTAAAACATATGGTACTTACGTCATGGGCCATCAAGTGAATGAAAAAATCCGAATATCCCCAGTATCCCACAGTACGCAAACAACTTCCTGTTTGCTCTCCCCCCCCCCCCCCCCCCCCCACGTCTACTGCATCCCCAGAACATGAGGACCAGTCATCAGGTGACGGCCATTGTTTTCAAACCAGTGCAGTGGACTGCGACTCCCAGCACCGTCTCATCCCACACCCCCCCCCCCCACCCCTCACCCCCCAATGCAGCCGAGACGGGTGTCAGCTTACGATGGTTCACTGAACTCCGATTCGCGGCGACTGCGTTTCCAATGCCATCGCTTCCTAGCCCTTTGTTCTGCCAGTTCTCTCCGAGGTGCGTTTGCGCGGGGACGCGGTGAGCCGGTCATGGCAAAGAGTAACGCGTATAACCAATCCAATTTTTCTTCCACCCGTATTTAATTGATTGCGTAGGGGATGTACTGAGTCGGAGCCGGAGCCGCCGGAGCCGGAGCCGCCGGAGCCGGACCATTTTACTCGGAGCCGGAGCCGGAGCCGGAGCCGCCATAACATTTCACCCGGAGCCGGAGCCGGAGCCGGAGCCGATTTTTTTCTCCGGAGCCGGAGCCGGAGCCGGAGCCGTCTGAAATTTCCACGGCTCCGCATCCCTGGGGCAAACCATAACAATTTATCGATTCTTTCCATGCATCGTCCATAGGCATAATGTTAAAATTATGCCGTTTGGGGGGGCAAATGCCCATTTTGCCCCCCCCCCCCCCGGATCCGCCACTGGGTGACTGGATAGATTTAGTAGCATTGTTCTGGCTAGGTCTTGTCTCGGTCAAGAAACAGTGAAACGACCGAATGAATTCGAATACGGGAGGGACGATCGCCTATTCATTTATGCAGCGTTGTCGGATTTGCACAAAACTGTGCAGACAGAACGACAGCAACAGATGGGGACAGACAGCCTCAGACGACGTGGACTGACATAAAGCAGACAGCGGCCAACGGTAGAGTTGAATCAAACCCTGGATAACCTATCGTAGTTTATCGCAGATCGCTACACGCGGGCTGATGTAACATCACCGTTCGCTGAGGAAACTGAGGATGGGTCGGACAGCTATTCAAAATACGCGGCATGGCTCACAGTCACCGCACCAGTCGCCCTGCTTTACTTAGTGCGAAAAGCTGACACGCATCGAACGTGGAGCCTTTGCGCTGTAAACAAATATCATCTCCGATAAGGTCTTGGGTCTTATGTTCAATGTTTCACGTCATCTAATCCATAATCACGCTTGTCACTCATCAACTACCTAGGTAATAGGCAGAGCTGGGCAAGTGCGTTCCTTTAGTGCGTTCCTGCGTTCTTCCGTACGTACGCACCGCCCTTTTTAGGAACGCAAGAACGCAGGAACGCAAAGTTTTTCAAAGGAACGCAAGTAAGAGAAACGCACCACCCGAAATTTTGAAGCGTTCCTGCGTTCTTGCGGAACCACCCGAAAAATCATATTGCTGCCAATGACCTCTGTGTCAAATGTTTGAATCTCGAGTACGTGTGTTTGCCGGTAGAGGCGCCACTTGTCGGTCAAATCGAGGAAGGCTTGTTTAGATTTAGTGGTGATGTTCACTATTCGATTCGGTTTCAGGCATCAAATGTGTAAAGTAAATATGATAACTTTTACTTAGATACATCTTTCAGCTTAATTATTGTTTTTAAGCAGGTCGTATTTTTGTTGAAAACCCTACGGATGATATTGGTAAAACGTATTTCAGATATTCGACTCGGAAAAGAGATGTCGAGTTGCTTTTCGGCCCCGCGTCGCCATTCTGGGTATTCTGTGATCGATTCGCCCCGTGTTTGGTTGGGCCCGCGCCGCGTGGTTCGGCGGTATTTCTTTGTCCACGACTTCGGTTGTGAAGAGCACGCCTGTAGTGTTGGACTGGCGCGATTTGCCTACTTTGTCCGCTACAGTGTTGCGTTGCACTGATTTTGGTATGATTTGCTGCTTGGTAGAGCCAGAATACAATACGGGTTAACAGTTTGGGACGCAGGAACGCAGGAACGCTAACGCACCGAGCGAAAAAAAATTGAGGAACGCTATTCCAGGAACGCACTAACCGCGGCCGGAGGCACGCAGGAACGCTAACGCACTACCGAAAATCGAGGAACGCGCCCAGCTCTGGTAATAGGGATGCATTCAATTGCATTCTCACCAAATCCCAAGCTCCACACTCGCTCTTCTTTCGCCCTCCCCATACCCCTACACACCCCTGGCAGAACTCACCTTAACAACATCGTCCTCGGGAGCAATGGCGTGGCTGCGGCACGTGCCGAACTGGTTGAGGAACGGGATCACCCAGTCACCGACGCCCGTGTGTTTCACCTTGCTGCCGCAGGCCAGCACCTCACCAACACCCTCGTTACCCAGCACGGCCGGGAAGGAGTCGGGCTTCACGGCGTACTTGCCCTGCACGGTGTTGATGTCGGCAGGGTTCAGCGGAGCGGCCAACATCTTGACCAGCACCTGCCGGGCGCGGCGACGGGGACGAGTGTTAGATGGGCTGTCAGACATATGGACGAGGGCAGAGGAACGGTCAAAAGAAGACCGTTCGCTCTGTCTAGACAGATTATAACTGCCCATCGGAGTAGCTGGCCAGACAGCGTTGCGGCAAAACATACCAAAGGCACATTCTAGCGGTGGAGGGTGAAGGCAGGGCAGCGGCATCGGTCATGCGGCCGGGGAAAGAGACGGGAGGGGGGGGGGGAGAGATAACAAGAAATGCACGGGAATCTGGAAGGGTGTGAAGCAGTACTCTGGGGATTCGAGTATCCATCCGAGTGGGATTCGACCTTGGTCCAGGTCTCTCAGGAAAGGCTGGATGGGACAGCCCAGCGGCACGCTGCCATCAACTGTAGTCGAAACAAAGACGTACAGCCGACGGCACTAGTCGGTTACATCATTCGCATTTCCTCCAGCGTAAAAAGTGCGAGAAGCAGCTTGTGTAGCGGTGCGCGTTGCATCATTTGGATGAGGTAAAAAAATGTTAAGCAGGAAAGCCAGGATTGAAGAGGAATTGCATCAGGAATCTTATCTATGGGCAAGTCAAATGGCAATGGTGATCAATAATTGCAAGATCTATTGCTTGCAGCATAATGGGCTGACAAAAAGCATCGCTTCAAGCTATCGGGGTGGGATGGGAGCAGTTATGGATCAGCGTGCGCCCCATGGAACTGCGAGGGAACCGTCAGATCGATGTAGGAAGCCCAGGGCCTAAGTCTGGGGATGGGCAGAACCTCAGAAATCACCGTGGGGCATCAGGAGCTTGCGTGGAGCGCCCAGGAGACCGACGGGTGATAACTGACGTACCTAAGGCACTCAGCTTCAGCTTAGGACTTCAAATGTCGATATATGAGCCTAATGAGACTGGCATGGGGCCCTTATAAGTGTTTTAAACTCCACGGACCCGCATAGATCCCTAATAGCCCATCTTGGGACCCATATAAATCAGATCAGGGTAAAAGCTTCAGAAAACAGTTGAGGCATCATTAGGTGGTATGAGGAGACTCTCAGAAACCTGTGTGAGGGTCAATGTGGGGCATCTTACCATGCAGTCCCCAGGGACCAGCATGGGCCACTGGATGTCAGCATGAGCCCCAAGAAGCTTGAGGCCAATATAAGGCCCTCTAGGACAGCTGGGTGAGGGTTCTCAAAAGGTCAATAGAGGACAGGAAGACAGGGGGTCCTCCAGATCTGCATTTTGTCTAAGGGGGGCTAAGTGACCTACATGGGTCCATGGTCTTGCATAAGGGTCCCCAGATCATGTGGGTCAATGCCATAAAAATGTGGGTCATCAGGTGCAAGATGCAGCATACATGAGATCCTCAAAGTTTGACATTAGTCCTCAGGACACTGGTCTGAGTCTAGTGGGTACCTCCAGAAACCACCAGTAAGCCAATGGTGGGACCTAGAAGGTGAGAAGTCCAAGGGGCTTATTACTAGAGTGGGCTTACAAGGGGCTGGTGATGAGCTGAAAGGCCAGGGAGTGCTCCCAGGCCTCAGGGGACAGAAATCCATGCCAGATTTAGGGTTGGATCCATTTTTAGGAAACTGTCATTGGCTTTTGTAGATTTTTTTTCAACCCTAGGACAAGCCCTATGTAGGAACCTATACAGATTTTCTGGAGTGCCAAGATATTTGCTTGCACCTCATCCTTATAGATTAGATTGAGATGTGCTCATCAAAATGAAGAACCTATGCACCACACCAGTGTTTTACACTGCCATTCAACAAAAACAATATTGTGCACCATGCATGTGATGAGAATATAATGAATTAAAATCAGATAATGAAGTTACATTAAATATTGCGAAATTCATATTTTACCATGGTGTTCCGAACCTAAAGCAAGCTAAATTAAATAAAAAATAATATAGGCAAAATATGAATTATTGTAAGCACACATAGTTGCCAGCAATTTAATATCAATGCAAATCAATTGACAATAATGATATAGGTATTTTATCAACACATTGACACAACAAATGAAGATTAAACAATCAACAATCAATTCATTTCAATTTCAATTTAGCTTTGATCATCTCATGTAAGGCCAAGGCAAGTATTGTTTGAGTAAGTTCAGGAAAAACTAATGTAACACACATACCTCATTGGGCTGGAGGTCATCGCTGATTTCTTCCTCGACTTTTGATATAACTTCCATGGGATCTCCATATTCCTTGAACTCCAATCTCTTACAAAGCACTGATGCATTTCTCGCCTGGTTGAAAGCTGCTTGTGAAGCAGATACACGCCAGTTTTGAAACACCCGAGCCACAAAAGTCGCCATCGTTTCGTACCGGTGCCAACGCGAGCTCCGCCTACACGACCCCCACGTGCACCGCCCGCTCTCGAACTGAGCGGCCCCCTCGCGGTCAGTCGCGGAGTCGGCTCCCGAGCCCCGAGCGCCCCACCGCGCAGCCGGCCGCGCACAGTCAGCTGCCCCGCGCCGACGAGACCCAAGGCCCTATATACGAGACCCTGCCGTCTGCTAGAGCAACTAAACGAACGAGCTGGGCTTCTAGGCCGATATGGATGTAAAACATGAATGAACAAAATCACCCCGAAATGCTCGAAAGCATCACGTCCGCTACTCAGCACTTCTGACAGGCAGGTCGGCAACCCGCCAGATTCGCTTCAACGCAGCTTCACTACTAAATGTGAACCTCAACGCCATCTGGCAGGTAAACCTAAAACCTACCCTTCAATCGGTCACCGTTTCTGCACTGCGGTAGATGCGGTTACTGTCGCCCATACCCTCTACTCGAGGCTCAGCATATGGATCAATCTCTAAGTGCGGGTAACATTCATCCATCTCTCATAGGGAAGCCCTTTAGAAAAGCATTACGACCATGTGGGAGGTCGAGACGCCTGATGCTCCTCCGGGCTCCGGGCTCCGAGGAGCTGCAGCTGGCTGGCGCGTCCGGGGGTCACCACCTCAGGTGGCGAGCTAAGGGATCCGCGGAACCGTTCGCACACACGTTCTCGATTCCCCATGAGTTCCCGGCCTGATGTTTGGGTTCCGTTACTCAGTCACTCGAAATGTAGGCTGTTCAGTGTTCAAATTTCCACTGTTTTGCACCAGTAAAGCATCAAACCGTATGACACAATCATCGGCTGACCTGGGGACGATGTCATCCACATTGAAGAGGTGTAGCTCATATCGACCAGTGACCACATATTTGTTCTGCTAGCACATACCGCATGATTTACCAACAACATCGACATCTCTTTGCGATTTATTCATGGCCAAGAAAGCAAATGACTGATATCCCATCCACAAAGTCATAAAATACAGCAACCCTGTTTCGATGACAGAAAGCTGCACTTTCCCCATCCAAGGAAACCAGAAATCTGCAAGGCCGAAATGCGCTCGTAATAAACTGATATACATTTATTCATGAAACCGACAGCTCACATCCACGAAGCGTTCTCTGGACATGTAAATGATGGTTATAACGAACTGTATAAATGAATTACGATAGCCATGACCACGTGACCGGAAGGTCAAACCGCTTACAGATTGCCGTCTCTGTACAGTTAAAATAGCACTATCGAGTCGCTTATTTACAAAACAAACAGACACGCACACGCATGCACACAGTCAGGGACAGGTCGCGGCCACTCATACATCACATGTGCCGTCGGCGGGCGGCCGCGGCTGCCGCTGGGTCCCCGCGCGCTACGCGGCCGCCTCGGACGGCGACGGCCGAGAGATTTTGAACAGTACTTGAGAGAGCACAGAGGCGACGCGCTGGTCGAGAATCTGCGACATGACCAGCGCCAGCAGCTGGGGCTCGCGCGCCACCAGCACCTGCCGGTTGGCGGGCACGCGCGCCAGGCTCAGCAGGATGTTGGCCGCGCGGCCCAGCATGTCCAGACTGGTGCCCATCAGATCGGGGTTATCGCGCAGCGCGTTCACACCCTGTGTGCTGGCCACGTTCATGGCGTTGTGCTCGGCCGTCTCCACGAAGCGCACCAGCGTCGGTACGAAGTTGCTCTGCATGGCCACCAGGCGCGCCACGCGCTCGTCGGCGGCCGTAAAGTAATAGAGCAGGTTGAGCGTCATCTCGCGCTTCACCTGGTCCTCTGCGCGGCCGACCCACTGCGCCATCAGCTCGCAGATGCGCTCCAGCCGCGACAGCGGCGGCGTCGCCAGCATCAGGTCGACGTTCTCCGGGTGCACGCAGAGCCGACAGAGCGCCTCCAGCGCCAGCCGCTGCGGCGAGGTGAGCAGGGACGGCGAGCCGGCGCACGAGGCGAACGGGTCGGCCGCGTACGAGCTGGGACACTGGAGCCAGTGGAGGAGGCCGTCCAGCAGCGGCCGCACCACCGCCTCCTCGTGGCCGCCCAGGTGCAGTTGCCCGGACACGTTGCACAGCGTCACCAGCGCGTTCTCATGCAGCAGTGGCAGGTACTCGGACCACCACTCGTCGCTGTTGAGCGCCGTGCACGCCTCCGGGAAGTCGGCATCCTCGTCGCGGTCGTAGTTTTTGTGTTTGGCCGCGCGCGCTGGGTGTCGGTGATGCAGCTGCAGCAGGTCACCCAGCAGCAGCAGCAGCGGCTCCGTCGCCAGCTCGGCCTCGTTGCCCGGCACGAACGACAGGTTGCGCAAGATGGTGCTGATGGCTATACACCGCTGCGCGATGTTCTCCTGCGTGGTGGACGTCAGGTAGAGTGACGACTCGTCGCGCTGGTAGCACTCGGCTTCCTCATCGTCAGGCCGCTTTCGCTTCAGCGTGCCGTCCGGGTCTCGAATCTCGAGCTGTGGCGGCGGCGCTGACGTCTCTTCCGACTCCGCAGCGGAAGGTTTGGACTCTGCCGTCTCCGGCTGCTCGCCGCGCTCACTAGGGGACGCGTCGCCGTTGACCAGCGGCGGTTTGACGTCGGGCGTCGTGTCCATCGGTTCGGCTTTCACTGTGACCGCGTCGCCACCATCCCCGTTCTCACACGCCGCGCTCGACGCTTCATCACAGTTCGCCGCCGCGGCTTTGCGTGCCGCTGTTGATTTCGCCTCCTTGCGCAGACGCGACAGGAAAAAGTCTAACGCGGAGAAGCCCGGTATCACCTCGCCGTTCACAAGCGCTGCCTTCGAGTCCTTGGCGTCGGCTTCCGACTTGGAGTCGCTGTCAGGTTCCGCCTTTTCGACTGGCTCAGTTTTGACAACTGGCCGGTTTGGCGTCGACTCCGGTTCTGACTCCTTTGACTCCGAGTTGGCTTCATTCGACTCCGCCTTTTCCGCCGGATCCTCCGCGATCTTGCCGTCGCGCAGTCGACGGATCAGCGGCAGCCGGCCCGTTTCCACCCTGATATGCGTCTCGATGTGACCCCAGGCGCAGTCGGCACTGAGGACGTCCACCTCCCAGGATCTCCTGCGGTCAGAGACCAGGATGGTGTCGTCACACGGGTCGAAGGTCACGGGCAGGCCGCGCCGGGTGGTGCGGGTGAAGTCGGGCCCGCTGAGCACGGCGGTACTGTCGTCCGGGTCGGCGGCGCCGCACACGCCCAGGTCGGGCTCCTCCTCGGGCGGCAGCGGCGCGCCGGAGGCACCGCCCTCGTACCAGCCCACCGAGACGGGCGTGGCGCGCCGCGCGAACATGGCCGCCAGCGTCTGCCGGTAGTGCTCCAGCAGCGCCGCCAGCAGGCCGGGCATGTGCGCCAGGCCCAGCCACGACACGGAAGCGTCGTCAAACGACAGGATCTGCAGCACGTCCAGCGCCCAGCGGCTCTCGGCCAGCTGGCCGGAGCGCAGTGCCATCGTCAGCCGCCAGCCGTCCACGGGACACACGTCGGCGCGTGTGCCGCGGCGCCGCTTGGCCATCACGGGCAGCGTGGCCTCCACGCTGTCCGGCGGGAAGTTGTGCTTCGACAGGCTGCCCAGAGCCATCCCCGGCTGTGGGAGAGACAAACGGGCGTCAGAGGTGCTGCGGCGCGAGCAGGCAGACGACAGCAGTGGGCTTCGTTGGATAATGGACGGGAATGTAGTATGGAAAGCTGCGTTACCACTATTTCACGACCGGATGAAGATACGTAAAAGTTTGTTTATAAACTATAATGAATTGCTTAATGCAGAGACAATAGACACATATCAACCAGACGCGATTACGTTGATCAGCTTTAACTGCGTCTGCTGCAATTATTTGTGCTTATTTATCATTTGTATCTATGGCACGGACACTTTGCCCACATAATGTTAATGCACTCGGGTACCGAATATTGATGCAGATGGTTTCATAAGATGAATATAGATATAATATATCGATTATTGAGGTCAACACCCGACTTGACCCGGCTGCTTGAGAATCAAATATGCACAAGCGTTGCATGTGAAACTCGAAAAAAAAATCACGTAAATAGACCTCGCGCCACGCCTCGCGCTGACTCAGTTTAGGGCTCCGCTGGATCATAGGTAGTCAAAAAGGTAATTCCAAGCGCTATACAGGGACCATTCTGCATCCAGGACAAACCGATTAGTCAGAGTGGGTGCAGCTTACTGTACCCGATTTATTTTGCATTATCTCTGTCATTTACAAATTCGTTTTGATTTATGACGCATCAATTTTGTGTTGGTACCCATAAGCTAATAGAGACATTGAGCCAGCCAAGTTTTGGCAACGAGCAATCGTCATAAAACACCGTAATGAAACTCGGCATGCTCTCCGGCTATTATCCCAGCAGAATTATACCCCGTGAATATCCTCCTAAAACATTTGGGCAATTGAACAATATACCCAGAGGCATATTTGCCGGCTCGAAAAGTGTCCAATTTTGGGATACGGCGGACCGGGCTGTTAAGACATAACGGTCTCTGCACGCAGTTACCCAAAATAACGCCCTCAATAGCCTGCTTACAAGCATTTTACCAGCATCAAACTCATATTACCAGTTAAAGTATCGCCTGTCACGGACATAACATCAAACGATAATACTCCCGCGAGCCCAGGGCGGTCGTATCCTGTAATATTACCCCTTATGTGTCAAATGGGCCGTTAACATTTCTTTATGACGGGATATTATCAGCGGCAAGTGCAATATACGATACGTCACACGATAAATCCCAACACCGGGGCGTTGGAACGCTCTTATGCAATGCGAGCACATGTTTATTGCCCATCATCTGCGGTACGCCGCAGATCCCGGCCTGGTCGAGCTCCGGTTGTCCCTGGCAACAGATTGGCACATCATGCACCACGCCCCGGCGCGCAGCTCTCCAGTCATACTGACAGTAATTTAGCCCTCGTATTCGAGCTTCTGGGGACGCTCACACCTACCTTGCCGGGAGGATACGGCTTCGAATCCTTTCCGTACGGCGGTCTCATGGGCATCCGCGGCTGGGCCATGGCGGCGGCCGCCGGTGAGTTGCCGTTCCACTGGGCGGGCGCCGGGGCCGGCGGGTAGCCGGTGCCGGGCGGACCAGGCGGCTGGCTGCCCGGCGGTGGGTACCGCTGGCCCCACTGACCGGCCACGCCCGGCGCCGGCGGCGGGCCGTACTGGCCGTAGGAGCCGCCCCGCCAGCCACCTGTCGACAGAGACGTCAGGTCAGACAGGGAACAGTCGGGGTCAAAGCCACACTCAGCGTGTCAGGACTGGACAGCTGTGGACGTGGAGGTCTAGGCGGCATCCCATAAGGCATTCATTAGCACTGGACAAATGAAACTTTAGAACAAAAACTTCGGCTATGATAAAACAATGTTTCGCTGAAAGAGCATAAGAAATCATGAGAACATAATCCATTAACACGCAAAATACCATCTGACAAGAAAACATCGTTATAGCGTCATAAGCATGGCCTCTTTCCCTCCCTCTTCAGCATCGCTCTCAGCGTGACGTACCGTACTGCTGGTGCTGGTTGTAGGGCGGCGCGGCGGCCGGACCGGCGCCGGGCGGAGGCGGCGGCGCACCGTCCGGTCTCCGCTGACCCGGCTGGCCGGGCGCGCTGGCCATACTCGGCGGCGCACCGGGACGGTACGCGGGCATACCGGGCGCGGCGCCGTGCTGACCAGAGCCGTACGGCTGTGGGGTGACGCACTCAGGTCAGACGGGTCGAGCTGGGAGAGGGCAGTGTGGGGCGGGACGGGTGACGAGCGGGTGCTTTTATCGATGGAACATATTATCGGGTCGAGCTGCAGAGAGGGATGACACGGGAGTATAAGGAAGTGGCGGGGATAAATATAATGGTTATCAGCATAATCGGACAAACTGGCATTCTGGAAAATTACATGAAACGCGAGAGAATGGTCTAAACTTCAGGTAGGACTGGTAAATGTTCACTAGGAAAGGTCAGATGTGTTGGAATATGAATGCAAATTTGTATCGGACGGGTATGAGGAATGTCAGCTGGTCGCTGGGCACATACAGCTGATTGATGAGAACAGCCTGGGCGACAGCGACATCAGGCTCAGGAGACTGGTAAGAACAATGATGTCTCATAAACGATATACAAGATGACATACTGGTGATCAAATGTACACAGTGCATCACCATATGTAATTTGTCAAAATGCCATCACAGCAAACCATAAAAGGTAACTTACACCTCCACCGAGCATTCCCACGCAAATATCGACACCTTTTTTTTAAACCCCACATCTGCTCTCCCGTGAATTTCCGGGAGGCACGAAAGATCTCCTTTTAAAAGTGTCCAATCGTCCGATCCTGATCAAATATGTGTGTTCGTAGGCCTGTTCTGGTATTGCTTTATCTGCCAAGATAGACAAACTTGAGAAAAATCGAGTGATTGTACCTTTTTCGAAGATCTCTAACCAACTTGTCTGAAATTCACCGGAGAACAAATGTGGGGTTTAAAAAAAAGGTGTCGATATATGCTACACCAATTGATTGGAGTGATAAATGCAAACACATCAGCCATATTCAGCCATATTACAATGAGCAGGAAAGGAGAGGCGAGAAGCCCGCCACCGAATGTTACGCGGTGCTCGCTGATCAGCTATACACAAATAACATAGTAATTAGTAACCACCACCAAGTAGTCATTATACACCCCTCCCCTCCTACCAGGATCGGCGCTCTCTACTCACAATGGGGTGTCTGAGCGGTGGGTGGCCCATGGGGGTCGGCCCGCCGGGCCCCTGGGGCGGTACCAGGGGTGGCGCCGCCAGCTGCTTGGCCAGCGTCGGCGCCGGCGCATAGCCAGACTTGGACGGCGACATCTAAAACACATGCGCGCGCACGGCGCGGAATAAATAAAAACCCGCCCCCAGCTGAGCCACAGGCCGCACCACGACAAACAGATACACATTGAGACAGAAAGAGATAGAGAACAACCAGCCAAAGCTGAACACATCGAGACTTGTTAAGGTCATAACTGAAACACAAACAAGCCGGGTTAACCGTGTTCGTAAGCGACCGATCTACAAGCAGTAAGCATCAGCGATAGAGAGGAGAGCGACAGCGGAAACAAATATGAGTAAGCGACTGAGTGAAGCGGCGGTACGTACTTGCGTCATGGGGCTGCTGCGGGGGTTGAGGGGAGCGGAAAGCTGCTTGGCTAGATGCGAGCTGAAGTTAACGCCGGACGCCATCTACAAACGAGCAAACACACGGCTATAGAACGGCTGCGGTTGAGCGCGGCAAACGCACATATGGGCCGCTCAGCGCTCAGCTCAGCGGTAGCTCAGTATCAGCGGGGGGGGGGGGGGGGTGGGGTGGGGTCAGCACACCGACCAGCCCCAGTCAGCAGTCAGCACTAGGGTAAGAGCCGAGCGAGGCAAGCTACAGGTCGAGTCAACGCCAGACGGACGGCACACTGACAAACTGAACCATGCGCTAGTCTAACGCCGGCCGCCGGTCGCTGTCGGCCGGCCGGCCAGTCATACAGACACACACGGTAGGGGAACACTCTGACGTGCAGGCTCCGTCGGTCCCCCGGCAACTCCTTAGCTAGGTCAGGGCAGAGTACCGGGTCGGCTGGTCTCCCTACAGCTACTCAGTTAGGTACGGGGTTGGACGGTCCAGGGCGGTCCGGAGCGGTACGTACCGGGTACTGGGAAGCCGTGCTGGCCGGGTACGGCTCCCCGCCGGGACCGGTCGCCGGCGTCGGACCGGGGCCGGAGCCGGGCGGCGCGCTGGCCGGCGGGGCCGAGCCGACCGGCGGCGGCGGCGGCGGCGGCGGTCCGGTGGGCCCGGCGCTGCTGTACACGGGCGGAGGGGTGGCCGCCGGGCTGCCCACAGAGGCGGGCGGCGGCGCCGGCTGGTGGCCCGGGTACATGTGGCGCGGCCCGTAGGTGGCCGGGCCCAGCGGCGGGCCGGTCTGGTACCGGTGGTGCTCGCCGCCCGGCTGCTGGCCCACAGAGGTCGGCGGCTGCGGGTAGCTCCTGTGGTCGCATAGAACACACTCGGTCAGTCACCAGTCACAGCATCCCTCCAGTCCTGGCAGAGGTGAACGACCTATCAGCTGTTCTTACTACCGAGCCGGTATGCAGACACCACGAGTTAAACGTCACTGACACAGCCATTAACCTCAATCCAATTTATAACAACCCACTTGCATCGTGTTTAATTCATCATAAACCGCCATCACCTCACCCATTCCCCTGTTTAACAACCTAATTACCACCAAATAAACCTTCCGCCGAACCAGGTTCATTTGCATCAAAGGCCTAATTCAGGCACGCTGTCGGTCAGTTGACGGATGCCGCCGCCCACCCACCTGTTGGGGTACTGCATGTAGGGCGGCTGCTGGGGCGGCCCGGGCGGCTGCTGCTGGGGCGGCCCGGGCGGCGGCCCGGCCCCCGGCGGTCCCGGCGGTGGCGGGTACTCCTGACCGGGCGCGCCGCTGGTCGGCGGGTAGTGACCGTAACCCGGCTGTGGCGGGTAGCCGTGGCCCGGGTAGCCTGAAACACGGAGCGGTCACGTTAGGTATGGACGAGACGGAGGGTGGGAGGCCGGAGCGGTCAGAAGGCGCCTCGGCTTCAGAAGAGAGTACAGTAGGAGCGCACTGATGTAACAAAACGCAAAGCCGAGATGGAATGTCAAATATTGTGGATGGCAATCAAGAACAAGCTAGCAGCGTCAAATCGAAGTAAAAACTTCTGGAAAAATAAAAACGGAGGAAAATGGTCGAGCCAGCTGCCACAAACGAAAAAAAAAACAAAGATGGAAAAGATAGCTAAATTCCCTCCAAATGCTTCTGGAATAGCGCAATCCTCAAAATGCAAGCATGCTCGAAAAGGTAAATGGAAACATCATAGAAACATTTCAGCATTCAAAGATCAACAAAGAAAGTCCGTCAACTGCACACCAGACATAACAAATAACATCTTTAAGTTGCAAGGACTCAGGCATCGTACACACAACAGAACTTTGACAAGGTTTTCAACCCCAGATGCGGCGTCTAATCAACTGCACCAAGACGCACGATCTAGCAAATACATACAATGACAATCAAGAGCGAACTTCAGCTGCAGGGCAGTCAAAGCAGATGAATGAAGTGCCACATGCAGCCTGCGCTTGATTGCATTGAAGAGAAGACGCACTAAATGCCCACGTAGACAGAATAACAGGATTATTTAGTTTCTGGCTAAAACATCCACTGTTACTGGCTGAGCTGACTGATAAACATCCACGTTTACAAGTTACAACAATCTCACTCCAAATACGCACACAAGTTACGAGCTGAAAATGCTATAAACACCGAAACACAATCACAATTACGGGCCAGAACACAGGCGACCATGCCAGAGCAGCTACGCCGAGGTCAGGTTGAGGGTCAGGTCGAGGGACTAGCTCAGCCGCGCGGGCCTGCTTACTGTTGTAACCAGCCGGGTAGGCAGAGCCGTACGCACTATCGTAGTGACCATCCTCGAACGGGTTCGACACACTGACCCGGTCGGAGGCACCTAGCGGCCAGAGCAGGGGCGCGCGTCAGCCACGGCGGCGCTCCCGGCGGGCCGCAGACCAGTGCGGTGTGGAATCCCACCCTCAGGAGACGGCACAATACCGGCAACCAAACCCAAAAGAGATAAACCAAAAATGAACAGAATCCAATCTGAAATAATCAGCAAGCTGAGTAAAACCAACGAGCTTTCCTTGTCTCAACGCCCTTGGCCGTCAGACCCACAGTTCTCTAAGCCCGTCTGTCAAACACACGAGACAGTACCAGCGCCAGACCCAGCGCACGCCTCTATTGCTCACCTTGAGGTGGCGGCTGGCCGGAAGGACCGTTACTGTAGTCGCCGCCGCCCGGGTAGCCAGGGTAGCCAGACGGGAAGCCGTCCATCGAGCCAGAGTTAGAAAATGAGTCCTGGGGACCTGGCGGAGGAAGAGATGGACGGTCAGGGGACGGCATGAGAGAATAATCGGTCATTACAAGCAATGGCACTGTGAGATTTGCAGGTGACGAACGATTGCTTCAATCTTCCGGACATGCAGACGAATATCATGTCAAAGCAGCTCGGTCAACTAACTGGAGATCTACAATGAAAAACAAAATTGTACACGAAATCAACCCCTTACTCGAAATACTTTTCACCCAAAAAGCATAAGCTTAGACCAGTCACAGGTAGCACAGAAAACATACTCGTAAGCTTAGACCCTCCACTCACCGGGCGAGGCGGCGCCCTTCTTCTTGTTGCTCTTGGTCTCGTATTTGGCGAGGATGGGCGCCGGGTCGAGCCCGCCGCGGTCGAAGTGGCACTCGAAGAAGATGAGGTTCTTCATGTAGTGTTTCCGCAGCGTGTAAGCCCCGCTGGAGCTGCCTCCGATGCCCATCAGCACGGCGATCTCCTTCCAAGTCTTGTTCTTGGTCACCTGAGGATGGCGCGGCGGGGTGAGTCAGTCGGCACTGGGCAAAGCTGTAGCAGCACGACTTCCAGGGGAAGGCGGACTTGTGGAGAAACGAGGGACGGATGCGAGACAGAGAACCGCATAATGAGAAAGAGAGTGGGCGACACCGCCACGCTGTACGAATGGTGTCACTACAGTGACTGCAGGATCCCAACCGAACAAGCCAGATAGTGAATCGTTCACGAAACAGCTGCACATGCGGACTGGACGACAGCGGTGCTTCTATCAAAATAGAGGGAAGGAATGCAATTTGCGAGGCCGCTGTGTCGGACGATGTCCGAAATGAATGTCTATTGACGCTACCGTCGAAGACATTACTGAAATACCGGCAGAGAACCGACTAATTGGACCGCCCTCCAACTGGTCACGCTCGGTACATCAAAGCACGAGTGGCTAATTGTTATCGGTTCCCGTCGCGATCATACAGACATCACGACACATCAGCCTCCATCCACCCACGTCAGACACGTCACCGGTAGGCGTCCCCACATCACAGCATCATCGGTAAACGTCCACTTACCTCGACGAAACCGCCGCGCTCCTTGGTGAACTGATAGAGCTTGAACAGGTCGAGCGGCTGTTTGGAGACGGTCGGGCACTGCAGGATGGGCGATCCGCGCTCCTCCATGAACGCCAGCAGGCGGCTGACCCACTCTCGGCGGCCGGGCGCGTCGTCAATCTCAAACAGTCGGTTCAGGCTCTCTGCCTTCTGCTGGCGCACGGAGCGGGAGTTCTGTGTTAAGAGCAAAACGCCCCGGCGCACACGGTCAGTAGGGGGTCAGCGCGGGTCGGTACAGGTGGGAGCGACATGATGCCTACGATTGACAAACCACACGGAAATATATTGAGCGCTGAACAGAAATATTCAGTGCGACACCTGAAAGCAAACAAAACTTCCAGTTTTATTGACAAGGAAAAGAATAGATGATCATGCATTGTAATGACGTAACAGAGATGACTTTTTAAGACTTGAACGTGCTCGAAAGAGATAAACAGAAGGCCTTCCCTAAATAGCAAGACAACGAGAAGTGCAATCACCACATGGGGCCAAGTTACCGTTACGATTACAAACAATGAGCACCCACACAAGACGATACACAGCACCAGAAGAAGCAGGTTCAGCAGTGATTTACACAGAATGAACAAAATCAGTGATCACTGAAGCACAACAAAATACTCGATCGCCGAACGGTTTATACAAGGTACCGTGCTGTTCCCTGTGCAAATCCGGGAATGTTCTCATAAATGCCAGCACCTCCAGGCAACACGGAGTAAACCAAGGGATTTTCTAGAATATGTAACAAAAATCACCGTAATGTGCAGACTGGCGCAACAGCTAAATGCATGCTGAATGTGAGTCCCATATAATTGGCACAATTTCATGTATCGAACGATTTATCGTGCGTGCTCTCATGCAGCCAATTGACCTTTATTGCAAATTCATGGATTTAAAATTATAAGTTATAGGTGAATATATTCCGCGATCAATAAAGGTCTCAAATCGTATTGGTTGGAAGAAGATGAAACAAAGAAAGCAAGTAGCGAATATCGGTGAGAAGTGAAAACTAAACAGTCGCAAAAACAGATTCAGACTAATTAGGTCGCAATTATTGTGAACTCAGGTTAGCAAACTAAAGCTCGATGAATAATGAAATTGAGATACAATCGCACATCGCAAATAAAATATAAATCGCTACCACATACCCATTACAATTCAGGACACCAAAAGCACAAAGTGAGAAAATACACCCGCTTTCTGCGCAGAACTGAAAGACGCCCACCGTCTACCCAGTCCCAGCCAAACCATCACCGAAGCAACATACAGACAAGAAGGCGAAAATATCCAGAATTGTGCAGCCAACCACCACCGATTGATAAGTGAATACATGGAGCGATAGAGAGTGAGATAGCGACAGGCTAAGAATAATAGAATACTATGGACCTTGGATACTGGGTAAGCATCTCTTGAAGGCATTGGGTTATAGACCTGCAGAAGAAAATGTCACCCAGTTAGTTCGGTGTACGAATGAGCCTGTGTTGAAAAAGAATGGGGTGATCCGCATTTCCATCTGTACCCCATGTCACCCAATTGTATAAAACCAAACCATTAGATTCAATCTACCGAAATCGTCACAATTCTTCCAAATCAGTCACTCAAAGACGTTCAGACCGAAAAGGATGGAAATATTCCTTGAAAACCCTCCAACCAGTCCTCTAGCCACATGCTCCGCTACGCATCCCAAGTAAGAATCCCGTCATTAATAAGTACCATCTAATCCAAAGTAAATAGACCAGCACCACCAGTAAATGTCTGTTGTTCACCAGGTTTAGGAATCGTCTACAAAGTTCCCACGTACAAAAATACACTGTCCCTCCACGACACCGACGTCATGATCATACATTTCAGTAAGAGACCCTCCCGGATCTCATACTACCTGACCTACAGCCCCCTCCACCTCCCCTCCGTTGAGTGCCCCCGTCGCCCCAGCTCACCGAGACGGGCGAGCGCGGCCAGGCCGGCCCGCCGGGACTCGCCACGTTGTTCTCCGCCTCATCGTGCGCCGACGTCATGCTGGCGGCGCCCGGTGAGGCCATGCCCGAGATGGGCGTCGGCGGGTGGCTGCTGCCGGCGTTCTCCTTGACACGCGGCTTCGGGGAGCGGGCGCGGTCCTCAGAATCTGAGGGGTGGAGGGAGTCAGTAGACGTCAACAACAGGTCATATCAGTGATGGTAGTTTGGGTCTGCCGGCAGTGGCACACAGAAGAATCTCGCCAGACGATATTCAACTACAGACGGCTTAGCATGAAGGCGACAAAAGAACTAGGTTGTATCATAAGATGGCGAGGGGTGTTGTGCATGCCCATCTGCAACACGACTCAGCCGGGGGACAAAACAGAATACCTATATCTGCCAGTAATTTCGCTGACAGGTACAAATGTAATCGCCATGGACGAGTAATTCGCTAGCTCGGGAGACAGCAGCGGCAGCCCGTGCCTAAGCCTGGCGGACGTCTATTGGGACAGAAATCCAATCGAGGCGGCCGTCCGACAACCGACAGGCAATCCTGTGTCACCCCTCCCCCTGGGTTCCCCAGTACTAGCAGTGTCCGGAGTCAGGCACTCTGTCAGTGACCTGGTAACAGTGCTGGCTACTACAGACACGTCGTTCCCACACATGCTCTCCCCCAGGAGCAAGACGTGAGGCGACACCACAGACCCCGTCGCGTCGCGGACAGCGCTACTCACTGGCCGAGGTGTTTGAGAGCGTGCTGTGCTGCGACGCGTCGTCGATGGGCACGCCGTCGGGTCCGATGGGCGGCAGCGGGCCGTGGTTGTTGTAGGGTCCGGAGAGCTCGGGCGGACCGCCGGAGGCCGGCTGGGAGTGCTGCGAGCCGTCGCTGCACTGAGAGGCCGGCCGGGGCGGCGGCGCAAGAGGCGGAGGACCGCTCGAAGGAGGCGGCATTGACGAGGCCTGGCTGGCGGCGGCCGCGGCGGGCGGCGGCCCGGCGCTCGGTCCGTTGGGCCCGCTGCTCGGCCCGTTCGCGCCGTACGCCATCTTCTGCTGCAGGTGGTGGCGCAGGTAGTGCGGCGCCGGCGGCGCGGAGCCCGGCGGTCCGCCGCCGCCCGGCATGTGCAGCGGTTTGCCGCCGGGACCGGGTCGCGGGTGGCCACCGGTCGCCCAGTGCTGTCGACACGGGTCAGCTGGTCAGAACATGGAGAGCAGGAACGAGCACAGCAGGCACACACGGTTAGGTAGCGAAACAGGTCACGTAGCAAGCAGCCAGCACACACGTCACCAAACTGCGATAGCTGGTAGGCACGTGCTGACTGGCCACGCACTGGGTCACGTTCAGCTGGCTCAAAACAAACCATTCACTACCACCTCTCAAAGAACTCCCGAGACAAACACCTGAGCGGGTAAAAACAGTGCCGGGACCGGCCACGGCTGGCGGCAGCCTTCGTTAACAATGCAAAGGTCGCGTTGCCGGCGGTGCGTGACACCCACCTGCTGCGGGTACTGCCCCTGGTAGGGGTAGTGTCCGGGCGGGCCGGGCGGACCGGGCGGCGGCTGGCCAGGCGCGCCCGGCCGCCCGTACTGGCCGTACATGACGTGGCTGTTGTACTGGGCCGGGTAGCCGCCCGGCTGGCCGTACTGAGGGTGCGGCACCGGGTAGCCGGGCTTGTGGCCGAGGCCGGGCGGCGCGGCGGCGGCAGCAGCGGCGGCGCCCGGCGGGGGTCCCGCCTGGGGCGGGTAGGCGTGCGGCGAGTGCGCCAGCCGCTGACCGCCGGCCGACTCCTGAGAGCTGGGCGGCCGCGGCGGCATCGGAATGTTCTGCTGACCTGAAACACAGACACACAGTAGGTTCAGGTCAGGTCACAATCGAGTGGCACCGAACGCAAACATCAGCACATCACCATCAGCAGCAGCAGCCCGGTCCGACGGTCCCCTTGACCCGGCCGCGACACATGTGGTCGACACATCCGTCGTTCACCGCCAGTCATGCACATGTCATCAGCAGGCTGTCTGTCACCCTGACCTGGGACAACCCCGGTGACTGCACCTCGCCACGCCACATCAACACAGACTCCGTGACCTGGGCCAACCTCTCTCCCTCCGCTCCCCATCCCTCACCCCTCTGTGAGTCACCAGCGCGCGCTATCGTCTGCACGTGTCACCCTCCCATCGTTTCACGAGCCGCGTGCTTCGTCTCAGCCGGCACCCCGTTCCGATCAGCTGTGCAGAGCAAACCTCACACAACACCCCTCCCTCCCTCTCCCCCACTCCCCACAGACGCCGGCCGGGGAGGGGATGGGGCGGGTGGGGAGGCCCATTGATCCGGGACCAGCGCCGGTACAGCACACAAGGTCCAAATACTACTCATCCGTAGTAAACACCGAGCGACCGACGCCGCCCCACTCGCCAGTCGACACGCCAATCAAAACACTCAACGCTGCGAGCACTGCTGCAATATTAGCGCCCAGTCGGAGCAAAATGGGGCAGATATAGGACGGTGGATAAAGTGGACAGAGGTGGACTGAAACATGGAAACGGTGGACGGACGAGTGTGGACAAAGAGACAGTGGACAAAGGACGGTGGATAGGAAAGATGGATAGTGGACACGAACAGAGGATTGAGGACAATAGCCAGGGACAAAGGACTGTGGGTGCCCGACATGTGATCGGACCACTACCAGGCACCATGAGTCTATGAGTCACTCTACCTCGTGAGCGCTCCTCGCGTGGAAGAAGGCAGTGAGGGTCGCCAAACGACCCCACTGGCCGCGAGGCCACTGGAGCCGCACAGTCCACTGGCACCGCATTGCGTCATCAGCTCATAATTGAGCCAGTAAAGTGTAGCCGCTTCCGGAAAATACTTGGCAGCATTCTCGGAAACGCTTCCCGTGCTGCGAGCATTCAGCACAGCATCATGCTCGCCCTTCACTACACAACAAACGGCTCGCCTCCGCTGTCAGACGCCCACACAACCCTCCCCACTACGACGAGGGGGGAGGGGCGGGGACGGATGTGGAGACTGAAGACACAGGACGGGGACACTGGCACCACTGAACGGCCTTTCTCGCCCATTTCACCGACGACCAGCCGGCGTTGTTCGATCAGCTGACGGTGTCTCGGAGACAGACAGACGGTGTCAGGCGCGGCCGCGGAGGCGATCGGTTTCGTCCGGCAGCGGTCCTGTCACGCCACTTGGCACGGGGCCAGCCCGATCTATTACACACCAGCTCGGTGCGGCCACGGCCGGCCACGGCCAAGGTCGCTCCGGCAACAGACGGCACGTCGCTCTCATTGACAGGCACCGGACGTCGCCGGGGGTCGCCGAGCCGACTGACGGGCGGACGGCGCGGGCGGATGGGCACTCGGCCGGACAACTCTATAGTCAGTTCGGCTCGGACGTTCATGCTCCGAGTTCAGGCACCACGTTCAAACCCAATTCCACTTCACGACGAAGCCATCACCTATGCAGATGCTCCTCCGTCACGAGCTCGTTTGAACCTCTCTGTCTACCCTTGTAGCGTGGCGGCGCACCTGTCTGCCGTCCGCCGCCCGCCCGCCAGGCCCGGCCACCGGAAGCGGCGCCAGCCGTGCGCCGCTGCGAGCGAGGGGAGGCCGCCGGCGTCCGCCCGACTCTGCCCCGGCCAATTCCCACCAACACGGACACGACGCCCGGCCACGCCGCAACAGCGCACGCCCACACGTCACGTGCCACCGCGAGAACCGTCACGAATAAAATCACGTGCCGGCGGGAGAAACGTCACGAAAAACCCACAGACTGACGCCACGAACACAGTCACCCGTCTGGCGGAGTGTCCAATCCACAATCAACGATGTCATCTGCACTGCATCTGTAATTCAATGAGTTGCACCTGTGGCACGTATAAGGTAACCAGTAACCACCCCAACTCCTCTCATGGCGCGTCAGGTGCAGTATCGGATCACTCACGTGGGGGCCATTACCGGACAATGGCATGCACGAAACATTGTAACAGGTCATGGTACCACGGAAAACACGGCGATCAGACGGCAAAACATACACTTATGGTAAACATGACGCAATCGATCCACAGTGAATGGAGCCACACGGAAATGGGTCGCGGCTCCTACTCCGTCATATAGATGCCATCAATAGAGGCGGCATATAGCAGATATCCTACAGCTGCAGACTCGTGCTCGTTGAATATAAAACGTGTGCAGACTATTTACGGTCCCATACACTGTTGGCCAGAACGATGAAAATGCGATAACGGGCAATAAGGGAAAAGAATCCAGCATATGTTAAGCACCTCGTGAAGGAATGCCGTTACGACATCCAAAATGGGAATGCCATAACGAGCCCGAAATGGCTGAGAACCAGCACAGAAAATCCACTAAGCTTGAATGGCGTCGAACACGAAGATGATACAGTGTCTGAATAAATATTCCAGCAGTTCGCTGAACGAAAAGCCACAGAACCCCACAATGAGCCATACCACTTAAGATTCACTGTCAGGAATGGAGGACAAATCGCTTGACAAAACGAGCGCGGAGGATAGACTATTTCACCTCTACGTAATGATCCATCCCAACTAACTTCTACATCGTAGGACTCACGATCCCAATGCACCGTATGAAATCCCTCTCTGGTATCCGGACAGTTGCCACGGTGATACAGTGTCGATGACCGGTGTGACGGACGCTATCCAGCTCGACGGAAAAAGCTCGGACGTGATGAGAAAGGCCAGCGATTCGAGCAGCATGAATTCGTTCGTGACCAAGCAGCGGTCTACGCCACCCTACCGGCCGTCTGAGCTCTAAACTCGGGGTTTCACTTAAAACGAGCCCATGTTCCGAAATATTGTTATTGGAATAGAGGATGACTATATGTAAAATCAGCAAATGAGCTCATGGGTCTCGACCAGCCCTGAAATCATTCAGGTACAGCCCACCGCTAAAGTAATGGGCGGTTTTACCAATCTCAACGGATGGCTTTGACTGCCGATTTTTCAATACGGAGTGATCGAAAAGAAGACGTCAATAGACAAAGTTGCAGCTGCAAGGACAACGATACAGGTTAGCTAAGTTTCATGGTGGTCTGGCTAATCATTCCTAAGCTTCAGAAGCAGAACATACCCACGACTGAAACCGCACATTACTTATGCTGTGGACTGTACTTCAGGAAGCTAACTCGGAACTCAATCAGACCCTTCCCCGACTCACCCACACCTTCTACTCCCCACTCCAGACTCGCCCATACCTCCCGACTCTGGACTCAATCGGGCACATCCTGACCAACTCAGGACTTATTCAGACCCTCCCCTCTCATGGCTCAGACAACTCAGTGCCGCGATTCGATATTCATACAGACCCTCTCCGATTCTGTGACCGGACTCAATCACAACCTTCCACCTGGGACGACTCAGGCGACTCTGGACTCACCTACAGCCGGTGACATGGAGCGCGAGCCTGCCGAGCTGGTGGGGGACGGCGGCGGCCGCGGCCCCTGGCTCCCGGCGCCGGGCGCGCAGTCGCTGCCCGCAGAGTCGCCAACGCCCACCTCCTGAAACACAAGAGGTGACTAGGTCAGACACTGGCACACAGGGTACTGTGGTAGCGAGACAACAGGGCGGATACGGCAGTGGGGTACTACGGTGAAATCTGGGGACGCCACTCGAGAACAGACAGCTGTGAGCCAGATGAAACAGAGCAGACGCCTGGGTCAAAGAGACGCACGCCGGTAGGGAGGCCATGGAACGGAGAAGGCAGCGGGATACTTCAATGGAGACAAGAGATGCCGTCCCGGAAAATACAACAGCGAACCAGATGAGACACAACAGAGACGCCTGGTCAGACCGAAACACGCAAACCGGATACTGAGGTAAGAAGACAAAGAAGGATAGGGAGACGGCTGCGGGATTCTGTAACGGAGACACGAGACACGGTCCCAGAACAGACCACGGTAGCCGGAGCGCCGGGCCGACCTCACCACGTCCGACGGTGCTCTCAGAGGCCGGCCATCATCGCTCGCCACTGGACACAACCGGACCAGTAACGGCCGAGCCCCGTTGACCCTGAGCTGCCCACCCGGCGCAGCATCCATCACACACGTCTGTATGCGTGTCTGCGGGCCGGCCACCGGACCGGACCGGACTATGAGAGGGTCGAGAGGTGATCGGGTGGTGACTGGACTTTCCCCGTGTCCGGTCACTGGGCAGTCGAGCCGCGTCTTGTCCTAGGTCAGTTCGACAGGAAGTGTGGCGGCGCCGCACGTCTCCCGACCTTGGCTGAGCGAGCCGGAAAGGCCGTCAAGGCAGCGCGGCCCTTCCCGCTGCTCCGTGCCCAACACGGCACGGCACACAGCCTAGTCTGTTCAGAGCTGTCAGCTGCAGATTGGGATGCCACTACCACCCACCCCGTCCCATCCGTCTCCCGGCGGGAGGGAGAGAGGGTAATAATGTCATCCCCATCAGAGCCGAGCCTCTCCCAGCGGCACGGTCTGACCGCCACTGGGTCACCGGTGACACGACCCGCGTGCCGACCTTCGTGCAGCCTCACTGCGGCGTGACGGCGCACATCAACAGAGGTCGGATCGAGAGCAGACGGCAGGGCAGCGCTAACGGTGGCTGTAATCCGGTAATCACCTCCCCTCTCCGGTCCCCGCTCCCGTATGGCCCGCACCGCGCGCCGACCATGTCCGCATTATTCACACAAATGGGCCCGTTAGTGCCTGAACTGGCCGTAACACCATCACGGAATGTCGGCACAGCACGTGACCCGCCCTATCAGCCCGGGAACAGCTGGGCAGCGATGACATAACCGATAGGCTGCATCGTCTGCGGTCCACGGCAGCACAAACACACACAAACACACACGGCGGAGCGGCGCCAATGCCAACACCCACCCCTCCCCACCCCTCCCCTCCCCAGGCCTGGATAGCGGGACCAGAATGGATCAGCTGATTGGGAAAAACAAGCAAACCCTGAAGGTGAGGGCCATCGAAACCCCAGCTCCCTCCCATCCCCGTCCGAACTGCAAACAGGTGCGGAAACCACAGGGGTGAAGGGGATAATGTATCGGTCTGAACAATGATCAATGAGCTTCGTCGAACAGTCGCAGTGGCTACTACGCTACCGCTTAGGCAGCACCTATGCATCAAGGAAGGTGTCATCACATCACATCCCGTAATCACGGGAGAATTATAGCTGCATTATAGGCGACTACAAGCAGCCTCGTTTCTAAATAGCTGGTGCAGTGTGCAGCCTCTGAGCAGCATGCAAGCGAATGAAAAATATTGTGCTATTTACCAACACTTTGTGGTACTTAGTACGCCTTTTACTATAACAAACGTTTTGGTAGGAAAATATGCCAGATGGAAGGACAAAATCGCCATCAGCGTGGCGGACGGGACGACCGCATCCATTTCCTATAACAATTTTCATGCAGCTGAAGATTACTGGTTTTGTGTTCAATGGCTGCGCGATGAGTGCTACAAGTCCCCTTTTCATCAATAGCCCCACCGGGTAATAGTCTTGCGTTGCATTTCCATCAACATGAACTAGACACGTCTGAAGACAGCCACAATAACTGCATAAATCATCGAATTTGCTGCAGCCGCAGAATGATGTGTTACGCGAAGTAAAAACTCTGTGTTCCGAAACAGCGCAGCAGACGATACAAAGAAGTTCAACAGCGCCACCTTCCAATGTCATGCTCTCTCCCACCGAATCCCTTTATCACTATCTGCCGACCGGAAAGGTCAGGCGATCGTCCTCAGCTCAGAGATGACTGCAGTTGCACCAACACGCCGGCTAAATTTAGCCGTTCCGTGGTAGGGTAGGTCCACAATAGTGGCACACATGACATGGTCCAATTTCAGCCGGCCGGGTGGCCATTGGAGCGAAATGTCCCAACTTACCGAGATTAGTTGGCGCCGGTACGGCTGCCGCCACCGTACTGCTGACTTCTCGAAAGGCATCAAACACGGACAGCTCACGGACAGGGCGTCAGCAGACGCTGGCGGTACTGGGTACCAGCGATAAGGCGTACTCTTACACTCACAGAGTACTGACCAATTATAACGTGGTAGGGCACCATACATTTATATGAGCCATATAAGAAAATTATGTACCACATTATGATTCCGCATTAGGATAAAAACTCTCGGCAAGCGTAACTACCATTACAACGGCATGATGCAGTCACTACGGCAGTCACGATCATACGGCAGTCACTTCGAGAAATCCCTGATGAGTAACAACGTGCCAAAGCAAAACGGACGCTGATGCAGCACACCACATTTTTGTATCAAGACGGTACACCTTATTGAGAACCGAGGGGGTATGGTGTGACGCAAAGGTGCAATACCTGAGCCTAAGTCGGAAACAGCGTACCGAAATGCCCCACCGCGGCAATCTGCATCTCTCGTATCGTAGAAACACACAGCACCCTGGCACCGCAGATGTAAGCCCGCAAGCCGTAACGATACTGAATGACGTGTACACCATGCAGATGTTCTGAGGCGGTACACCACCGTACCGAGTACCGCAGCAGAAATCAGAATAGTGTGCCCCTATATCGCGGCCGGCACGCCGCGGCCAACCAACGAGCAGGCGGACTCGGTGCGGGCGACATGGCGTCGGGCGCCGTATGCTTCAATACTGAACAAAGTAGCGTCTAGGAGAGCTGTCATAGCACCCACTGTGTATGTTCTGAACACACCTACGTGTCGAGAACACCTCTTTTTGGGCCGGGTGGTCCAAAATTCCGTCCGGCCGCCGGCCAGGGGGCGCCGGCGAGCGGCGGCCGACCGGCGCGCGGCGCCGCCGGCCGGGCGGCCATTTTCCCTCGACGTGGCTGACGGCGTATGTGCGCCGCCCCGGTCGGCGGCGCGGCTACGGCCCGACCGGCTACGGCGCACGGCCCTCCCGGCGTGGGCCGTGTAGGGGGCGAATGATCAGTCAATCACCCACACACACCACATCCCAGCTCAATGGTCACACCTGCTCCCGGTGTCGTCAAATCGCGGACATCGTCTCCCCAATACGAGCTGTCGAATCCCGGTCAGTCAGCCGGCGCTACGGTCCCGTTCACGCCCACAAAACCACGTGGCCACGCCGGCAGTGTTTACTACCTTTATTGCTGCTCTCATTGTCGTCACACGGGGAAGGATATAATCAATCTTCTCAGTTACACACGGACTAAAAAATATTTTAAACGTGGATTAAAATTTATCAAATGGGATACATTTTTGGTATGGTTGTGATCAGCACCGTCTCATGTGTCGATTCATCCAAGAAATAATTGCCCTAGGTCATCAGCTGACCGTGAAATCTCACTCGCTATCTTTAAAACCCAGCCAACGCGTGAATAATGCTCCGCCAAGCGAGCCGTCGCCGGCCGACGCGACGAACCCCCGTATGCCTTCCCCAGTTTGGAAGTCATGCAAAAACGACCGCTTTTCTTGATGGACCCATTCAACGTCAGCTGATCAGGCAGCGTATTTGTGAAATGCCAAGTCACGTGCGAATGTTGATGCACGCCGCCCCTCCACAGATGAAAAGACACCGGGGAAAGGATTGCCGATGACGTCATCGGTCTGATAATCAGGGCTCGGGGAATTTCCTTCCCTCGAGCCGAGAACACGTGTTTAGCATCTGATGGCATCGCCGGTGGGCGGTGACACAGTGAGTAAACAAACCCGAACAGTTGCAGGGCGGGGGCGCGGAACGGAAAGGACACGTACCCACATCTGTCAGACGATGTCGAGCACTGACAATGAACCGGGTGATCTGGTACGATTAATTGTGTATCATAATTCAGAAGGTAGGAAATAGGCTGAATATACACGGAGCAAAACATACAAAGGTGGGTTTCAGAACAAGAACATATGGTACCCGCAGGCAGCCCTCTACCTTCAACCTTCAACATCAATATGGGGAGAACGGTACGTACCACCATACACCGGTCGAATCGGACGAAACTGTGGACTTCTGGAGCGTCAGCCGGGTTGTTCCTGAGCAAAGCGTGGAGCACAAGTCTGTTCTACCCTCGCAGGGCACGAAAATCCGTCGGCACAGAGCGAACAGCACAGACGCCGGCGCCAGAACGGCGCCAGTATCGAGCCACAGCACAGGCCGGCACGGCACAGCGGCGGCAGCGGCGGCGGCCGGCCGCGCGGCTCGGCCGTACAGTCTCCGACACACAGCGGCCGCCCCGTACAGCCTCGAACATAGCGACCGGACGGCCGACGCAACGCCCACCGCGGGACCCAAAATTGTGTATAATTCATATTTGCTTTTACCATAATTTCCCTTCAGGCGCAAAAAGGGACATCAAACGGCACCAGGCCGATCGTCCTGGTCAAAGGAGCACTTGAATGCCTCAAAAGGGCAATTGGCAAAAAGAATCTTTTTGCCAATTGACTTGCCAATTTTGGCTTGCGAGGGAAGAGTTCCCTCGCAAGTCAAAAGTACGGTACCTGCTTTTCTGACAACGGCCGCACAACTCAACGAAGTGCGAAGTGAGGTGAGATAGTGATCGAAGTGAGACCACGCTTTGGATAAACGGCTTCAGCACTGGGATGGGATACATGGGGCTATTATGGAGGCATGGCCATTAAATAATGCAGTGCAGAGCAGCTGCAGTGATCCAAAACGGAAGATATTTTCGAAACTGTCAGTAACCCCTGTACCGCTTCACAATCAGCTAACTGAAATTAGTAGCTGCGCAGATTCATCTAACATGCCAAACGAAAACGTCAAAAAGGTCACGAGAAGTGACCTTTTTGATCATGATCAGCTACTTCATGATCAAAATGATCAGCTACTTCGCTCATGGTATCCCCATACAAGAGCAACGAGCACTGGCGGATCCAGAAAGGCGGTCTTGGACGCTGCGGGGGGCGTAACCCCAAAAAAAGTTTCTCCAAATTTCAAAAACTCGTCGGATCTCGATTCCTTACGCGTTGCTGCGTAGTGTAAAACAACCTTTTCCTCATAAAAATTGTTTAGTTTTCGTTTAATTCTCGAGAAAAAAAAACAGATTTTCGTCCATTTTGGGCGCTTTGGGGGGGGGGGGTGATCAGATCAGATCAGCAGTGATCAGCTACTGCGGCATTTGCCCCGAATGCCGGCAGAGTGGAGGAGGTGGAAGAGAAAGGAGAAGTATTAATCCGTGCCCTGAAGAGTTACAGTGCACTGAGCATGCAAGGAAAACTGAATCACTCCAAGCATGATATGCATGTGTCGTTTCTTTGAACATTCGCACCATGACCATTTCACACTCAGAGAAACTGGTGGTGTTTTGCTTTACAACAAATACGAAGAACTATCAAAATGCCACTTCCCATTTAACCCTATTAGTGGCAGGCTCCTGGCTACCACTATTAGTGGCAGGGGGGCTGTTTACGACCCCCCTTGATATATCGAGATCTAACGGGCCGATTTTCAAAATTCAAACGGCATTCGATTTCGCTCAACGTGATCTACATTTCTAAAAAATAAAAATAAAAAAATGTCAATAGAGGGGTAGAGGGGGGTAAAAACGGGCAAATTGCAGATACATTTTAGACTGTTTATCACGGCCAGGTTTCTGAACCAATCTTAGCGCAACTTTTGCCGATCGATAGAGAATGAATCAGGAATTCACATGGATCCTAAAAATATGCATTTTCAAAAATCATAGGCGGATACAGATCATTGAGATTGGGGGTACACAAAAAGTATAGTAAATAAGGTTTTTGTTGGTACTGTTTCTAAAAAGGGTGGTAATGGTCTTGTTATGTTACAATTTTCTTATGAGATAACGCCTACAATTGTATTGGTCATACTCATGCATAGGCGGTGTCAGGGCACCTATGTTGGGAGGTAAAACATAACCCCCCTTTTTGGACGCCTGGATCCGCCTATTATAGCAAAAACGTGTCAAAAGAGGATGCACAATAACTTTGTATATGTTATCACATGATACCTTTCATTCACTGCTCGCAAAACTGGTGCATACAGTTATAATACATCAGCATCATGATCTTCGCCCAAATGACTCGCTTCACGAATAGGACCCCCCAATTTCCAGTGCTCTGGAGCCGCCCCTGGTAAAGTTAGGAACTTGAAATTTTCAGGGAATGTGCCCAATTTAGTTTTAGGAAAGTCAGAAAATTTCAGCATCGTAGCTTCAGCGGTTTCGGAGATATTCCCGAAAAACCTGAGGGGTGGATGAAAACAACCCCCCCCCCCCCTGCCACTAATAGGGTTAAATGTGTCCTTCGGGCAGAAGTGCAGCATCAGAATATCTGCTAGGACAGTTAACAGCATGATTATACAACTGCGTCACCCAGCTGATCACGCAGTTGATCACGCAGTAGCTGATCATGCAGCTGCAGCTGATCCCTTACTCATTAAGATTATGATCCGGATCATTCTGCGCCGGCATTCCATAATTTGCAAAGCGATGGAAAATAGTGGGCTTCTGCCACGACATTACACACCCATTTATTGTCTGGGTCCGACGGATGACATATTGTACCGTTTTACATGCAGCGGGTAGCCTCTATTTCCAAGTTCAAGCGAGGTAGTTTCTGTGGATGCCTCAGCTCGTGAGAGCGTTTATTTGAATCAGGAAACATTCCCTTTTATTGAAAACGGGTTGGAGTCCCCGATTGAGCGAATTATATGCATGCGTCACGAAGCCTAGCTAAAAATATGGGAGGCATAATCAACCCCCGCGCAGAATAAGCCGCAATAAATCCTTCTGGCAACTTTCATTTTGGGCGCTGCAAAAAAGTCGTCGGTGACGGCCCTATCCGTCGGTCGGCGGCGGAGCCGGTTTGCGGCGTCCCTGGCGGGGCGGCGCGCACCACGCGGCGGCGGCGGCGGACCGGCCGGACGGGCCCCTCCACCGGCCGGCCGGGCACTGCGCCGCCGCGCGGCGACTGGTCGAGCCGGCCGGCCGGCCGGCCGCAGTAAACCCGCCGTCCCCAGCGGCGGCGCCGCACCAGCTGCGCCGCTCCGGGCCGCCGGCCGCGCCGCACTATCGATCGCCTGCCAAGCGGGCGGCCGGCGGCGGCGGCGGCAGCGGCGGCGGAGCCGGCGCGCAGCAGAAAAACAGGCACCGCCGGCCGCCGGGCGGCGCCGCCTGCACCGCCGCCGCCGACGCCGAGGAATTTCCTAGGACGGCGGCCGCGCGCGAGGGCGGCAGCGGCAGCGGCGCTTCGATCCCGCGCCACGTTCGTCCGTGCGCCATGGCGGCGCGGCGCCGGCAACGAATCGATGGTCTCTATAGCAACGTTAATGATCCCCGGTCAGAGCAAGAGCCACCTAGCGGCGCCCGCGGCAACTAGCGCCGATGTCGCTGGCTGATTAATTTACGACCCACCGACGGGTCTCCTAAAATATGAAAACGCAATAAGTGCTCCGTGTGGGATGCTGCAGCGAGCCTCCGCGCCGGCGGCCGACCGACTCGGCCGAGACCGTTTCAGAAGTTGACGTAAAAAGCGGTGGGCGCCGGCGTCCCGCCGGCCGGCTGTCGGGCCCCCACCGTCCCCCACGGCTCCCCCGCCTCCACTGGGACGGGCATTTCCTCCGCCGCCCTCCCGGCGCACGGGCGCTCCTCCAAATTACCAGAGTTTCACGTAGCCAGCCGTGCATGGAGAACAGCGCACTGCCATTACGGCTCAGAATCGCCTGCGTCACGCCAGCCCCAGCAGCGCTGAACCAACCGGCGCCAGCCATCGACTCTGGCCCGTAATGACGGAGATAGCTGATAAATGCACGTAAGGTCCAATCTCGCATGCTCGTCGCTCCCAACCCTCGCTTTCTTCCCTCGGGTAATTACAGTCCGCAGCAGGCGAGTTTCGACCTTACTGACTTGCAGGCTACAGCCGGCGCGAAAAGCAGTAAATTCAAAACCTGATGGCTGATAGTTGGTTCTTTTCAACATACCGGTTTCAATGCCAGGAACACAGCAATTGTGGACCACGTGCAAATGATGATGCAAACAACGCCCAAGAATCTTTTAAGATGGTTCATCAAATGAAGTTTTTCACAGCGCTGGAACGGTCTCGTTAATCACCTTCCTCAAAGGTTAATGCAGCGGAGTTCCACGAAAAGACCAAAATTTTCAAATCGATTAGTCCAGCCTAGACGGGGAACAGCCAATTTCCATAGAGTAGTAAGGCTATTTTATCATGTTCACCGGCGCTCCGAAACAAAAATAACGACCAGTGGAAGGCTTGAAATTGGAGAAACGCAGTTAAAATTGCGCATTAAAAAGGGTAAGGACTATTCATTTAGTATCACTGATGGAGAGTAAAAAGTGGGCAATAATGCACAAGCACAAATAATAGATTGAAAGGGAGAGCAAAAGTTGGGAGTAGCGAGGAGGGGACGCCCCTTCAATGACACCACCGTTGATATTCACATGTCCATCGTTATCCACCACGACACGAACCTCGTGCAAATGTTCTCCGAATGTCAAAAAATTGATAAAGCATCTCCTCGACTAAATTTGAGCGAAACTAAAATAATCTAGCATAAAACGTAGAAAATAAAGCAATTTTAAGTCATCGCAAGTCTTACGGTAAAAATGTGAGGGCGGCATCGAATCCCAAGTTGTCATTTATGACGCAGCTTCATAAATATGCAATCAACATGCGAGCATCATCCACGCAAACAGCAAAGTTTGACGCCGGCGGGCGGGCAGCCCTATCGGCCAGCTTAGTTCCAACATCAGATACGGGGGCGGGGGGAGGGGCCGCGGCGGCCGAGTGGGCGGTATCCGGCGCCAGCTGCGGCCGACCCACGGCCCTGCAGCCAGGTAGGGCCGCCCGCCCGAGCGCGCTCGGATCGACCCCCGAGCTCCGCGGCGCCGGTGAACGCCGCCCGCTCGGCCGGTCGGCGGCAGCGGCCTGGAGAGGGCGGCCGGACAGAGGGCCAGAGCGGCGCCCAGCGAGAGGGAGAGAGGGAGAGAGAGAGAGCTGTCACGGAACAAAGGCGGGTGAGGCAACCGCCGAGCGGGCCGGCCTGGCGCGGCGGTGGCTGGCGGCGCCGGCCGTGCGCGGCACAGCCAGCCGCCCGGCTCGCAGCGCTCGCCGCCGCTGTGCTGCCGACGGCGCCGGTTCAGAAATACCCAGTCCGCCAGCCGGTCGGTCGGCCGGCCGGGCCGAGCCGCCGCCAACCGCGTGTGGCGCACGGCTGCGGCCGACACAGAGCGTCAGCACGACGCCCGTCACAAACACACGCGGCCGCATACAGCCGGACGGCACCCGGGGCGGGGACACACCTGTGTCGGCAGCCCCACTGCGCCCGTCCCCTGCACTCCCAGAGCTGCGGGCGCCGGTCGTTTGCATAGCGCGGCCGGGCGGGGCGGGGCGGCTGCGTGGTTTGCAGACCGGCTGCAGCGCGCGCGGACACCGAGCCGAATCATTCAGACGAGATCACCGCCTCGGCCCGCCGTGATGACCTACCGCCAGATCTTATCGACCGCCACCCGGTGATGGCCTCAATCCGTTTACCAGCTGAGAACAGCTACACGGCAGCAATGAAAACGAAAGTAAATGCAGATTAGCGCCGGACCAGGACGAACAAGTCGTTGACCGGCATGCAATGTCAGCACGCCCCGGCAATATTCGCTGACATTGAATTCCGCAGCGGTCGAAAATGACGGTGGGTTATCTTTAGGTCAAATAGCGCCCGCTCAGCGGTGAAATTCGCATCCGGCGCCACATTTCAGCTCGGCCGTGTTGTGTTGCCTCCAGGGCGGCAGTTGACGGCCATATATCAGCCGCTATGGCCCGCTGTTTGCCAGTTTGCGTGGGACGGAGACTGGCGATGATTTATTGCCAGCGGCAGCGCCGAGCATTGGTGACGTCACACTCAGAGAACTGCGCCATCGAAAACAGGCCCCGGCCGCAGCAATCGGTAATGCTATCTTTTCGTCGGACGTGGTCGAGCGATTAATCGCTAGTACCAAAATACGGGATTTTTATTAGGCTGCAGAAATAATACGCCAGCAGTGAATCCTTACTGAAAAGTAACAAAACGAAACAAAGAAGCCAATGCAGTATTAATTGTTGACATCATCGGAATCCAAAACGAGTTCAACAGTCGCTCATACTCTATTGCCTCACTCAAGTTCAGTCAGTCAGCCTCGACACCGAATACAACAAAGAACGACACATGCCAGCTGAGCGTCCTCCTGTGATTGACGGTAAATACCCGCCGCTTCTGAAGGACGGGTGGGTTTCGCTCCAAACTCAACTTGGTTCGGTAACCAGGAGATACACTACCGTCGCGTGTGGGTCACCCCGGTCGCCCGCCCCAGTGCCGGCGCCCCCATAGACCGGTCCCCCGCCGAGACTGCCGCGAATAGACGGCAGCGGCGGCGCGGCGCGGCCGTCTGCCGGCTGTGCCGGGCGGGAAGCGGAAATGAGCCGCCGGCCGGCGCCCGGGGAGGGTAGCCGAGTGCCAGGTCGGCAGCGGGGCACGCTCGGCTGCTGCCGCCGCAGCACGGGCCGGCCACGCCAGGCTGCAGCGGCGCCAGGTGCGGCGCCCCGCTGCGCAGTGGCCCAGAGAGGTCACGGCACATGAGGGCGCCCGCCGGGAACTGGAGGCCCACCACAACCCAGCACTTGAGACATCAGGACAAGGCCGAAAAAACGAACACAGAGAATACCCCAGGAATGTGACAGAGTCACACATCCACTCCGAGGCTGTCAGCAACCAATGTCTTAGTTTGGTGACAATGGTATCCGACAAAAACAACAGAGGACAACAAAAAGCAGCTCAGACTCTCACGAGGTATGGTGCGACTATTGACTGTGTCAACAGATGTCGGTTCAATGGTGACGCAATAGGTATTCGTGCTACCGCATTGTAAACAGCTGAGGGAAAAATCTGGTATTAGATAACAATAGTGGGGAAACAACAAGCAGCCGATTACGTGCTCTAATCCCTGCGGCCTACAGGACTTCGCCGTAGTGCAAGACGCTACGCTGTCTGCCTGTACTTCCTCGATTTGCCTGCTCTACTCTAAAACCGTCCAAGACGATTGTTATCTAGGGCTGAAAGAAACAAGCGGCATTTGCCGCCTTGGTTTCAGCGAATATGAATCATTTATCACAGAACAAGCATGCTACAACCGTAGTATCTACCGTAGCATACTAGGAACATGCCACGTGGCTGATGTTTTGAGCATTCCCGTCAGCATTTCCGTGGCATTGGCGCCGCTGCCTTTAGTATCCTAGTATCCATTCACTCCGTGCCGCCTTTCAAGCAAAGCGCACGCCACAGCATCACCGAACTTTTCCCCTGGCGCAACTCATGGCATCCAGGAACCGTGCCTCTCATTCTCACGGCTACTAAGGCGGGTCGCGGAGAACGACTGCTCGCCACCTCAAAGTGCCGTCGAATTCGGTGTCGATTCCCAGGATCCGGCGGCACAACCTTTCAGTCAGTGGCCGGGTCAGGGCGGGTACTCAGCGCGCCTGTGGCAGAGTGGAGGCCACCTCCGCCTGCCGGGTCGCGCCGTCCCAGCCGGGCCATTTCAACAGAGTGGTCGGCCACAGAGAGTTCGTCCACAATACCCGACACAACCAGCCACTTCCGTCCCACCGGGGAAGGAGAGAGGGAGGAGAGGGGAGAGGGGATGAGAGGGGTAGCAGCCAGCAGGGTGCCGCGCCACCGTGGCCCATTTACGCACCCCGAGCGGTCCCGTAACGGCCGTCAGGCGCCGCCCATTGAGCGTCAACGACCGACAATTATCGCCGCCGAGACGGGCGGCGCTCTCAGCTGGTCGGCCGCGGCGCGTGCCATTCATAGTCAGGGTCAAGGGTGGCCGGCACCGTAAATAACACGTCACACGGCCGCCGACAGTCAATGGGGCCGCGCTGGCCGCCGCGCTACAATCGGTAATGAGCGGTCCCGTATTCCGGCAGCGGCGCCGTGCCGCGGAAGGCCGTCAGAGCCGGCCAAGGATCGCGCCGTGGCAGACGACGCCATATAAAACGGAGCACAATTGGCGGCGGGTCCGCACCGGTTCAGTGCCGGACAGGGTCGGTGGCTCGTTTATAGCAGGCGGTCACTGGGGAGACACCGGCAATCATCTGTCGGCCGATTACGATAACGGTCGTCTCCGCGCCCAAGGGACAGATGACTGAGACACGCTAAATCGACAACGCAGCAGCTCAAAAGTCAAAACACCAAGGCTAAGCTATTATCGAACCATTCAATGTGATAAAAATTAAAACAATTAACGTCGTAGCGGGCAGTATCATCTCACTGTCCAGCAAATCCACATCCACCATCCCACGGCGTCTGCCTGTCCGCCAATACATCCGGAAGCCCCTCCCCATTCCCGCCAGAAGACCGGCTGCTCATTGAAGTCTGTCGGCGCTATTAATAGCCGAGCCGCTGCTCCATTTCCCGGGTTCACAACAGAGCGGTGTGCGCGTCAGCCTTGACCGTGGCCGCCCCTCCCCACTGGGAGTCGCGGGGCGGGGGCGGGGGCGGGGGCGGGGGCGGGGGCGGGGGCGGGGGCGGGGGCGGGGGCGGGGAAATTCCTACGCAGACGGCGTGGCTGTGGCGGGTGACAGTGGCATTGATTTCAGCGTGGCGCGCCGGCCGTTAGTGGTCGCCCCTCCCCTCCCTGGGACGGGACAGAGGTCGGCGACTCGGCGCCCGGTGGCCTGACGGCTGCGTGTCATCGGCAACTCGCTACCACCCCCTTCCTCCACCGCCGGGGTCACGGACAGAGCGCACGTGCACTCTGCTCCGCTGCCCACTCACGACTGGCGGCGACCAGGCCGACCCACCGCCGTCTCCGCCGAGACGGTGACACGTGATTTGAATGAGACGCCGGGCACGACCAGTCAGCCGAGTCGCTCTATCACCCTCGTCCCTCTCCCTCACCCCGCCCCACTGCCGCGTGCACGGCGCGTACTACAGAGCAGCCCCTCCCTTCCTCGTGTGAGTCAGAGGTGCCCCGCGTGGCGCGAGGGGCCCGCCGGGGTCGGCCCGACTCAGCGGTCAGTTGCGTGACCTTCCACCAGCTCTCAAATCCACAATCGTCCTCGTCAGCATACGACCACAAAGCTGCAAATCCCGTCCTGGCACGGCAGTGTGTTCGCGGGCAGCCTGACAGTGCTATCGGCCGCGGACCCCGTCCCTCCTGGTCCCTCCCACGTGGCCGAGCGTTCGCTGCAGGTGCCAGGCAGGCACTGGCGCGGCTGCGAGCACCACTGCACCAATGAGTCACGGCTCCTGGACCGCACGGACCGACGGGCGGACGGGGGTGCGGTGTCCGTGCTGGTATAGGTACTGACACTGACATTAGTACTGGTACTGGTACCTACTGGCACTGGCACTGGTACTGGTACTCACCGAACTGACGGACGCCGGCCGGGTGGGCGTCGGCGGCTGCTGCGGCCGGCCGGGTGCCGACGGGTACCCGCCCGCCGGTGACGGCTGGGACGGTGTCGATGAGGGCGGCGGCTGCTGCGGGGACTGCTGGCCGGGCGGCGCCGCCTGCTGGGGCGCCGTCGGCGGCGGCTGCTGCGGGTGCTGGTGCTGCTGCGGATGGTGCTGCGGGTGCTGCTGCGGGTCCCACTGAGCGCCCGGGTAGCCCCGCGCCGGTCCGTACGCCTGGAACGACGGCCCGGTCACACGTCAGCCTCTGTGCCGTCTGATCAGCGCCGACAGCCGCTCCTGTATGGCCGCTAATCACCCATCACGCCCCCTGTTCACCCGGTGACCGATCGGTCCCGGCCCGAGGAGGGGACGGGAGGGAAGGATGGAGGGTGCTCTGACCACCCACCGAGCGGCAGGTGTATAAAACGAGCGTAAATAGCCGAGGATAATGCTGCCACCGGGCAACGGGACACGGGATAATGAGTTACGCCCACAGTCGGCGATCGGTCAGCGCTCATTACGACTGTACCACACAGACGGACTGACCCCACACAGGGCGGGCAGGAGTCGGATGTCAACATGGGCGCACACTGCGGGCCCAGCCCACTCAGTTCGGCTGCCCCTCCCCCACACACATACACACACCGATCGGCACACATTCAGTAGGGACCTACGCGTCTGCAAATAAGGCAGATCGATAATGGCACCGATTCACGAGAGCCCCTCGTTTGAGTGCAGAATGCAGATTAAATTCATCGAGAACGTCGGCTAACATCAATTAGAGCACGCTGATTTCTTGAGCTTTTGCAGGAGTTACCTACTGTCAATTCGATGTGAACTGTAACTCAAAGTCGAATGATTTTAGTTGATCGGTTTTGCGCTGAAAAGAAACCCGGAGATCGTGGTATCGAGTGTGGCTATTTCTGGAATTTGGACGCGTCAGCAGTAATCCGCCCTGTATCACTCACGGAAACATTGACCGTCGTCGATCGGTCTACATAACAGCGGTCCCGTTCATTCACAGAAGTACTGAATTACTCACAATGCTGCTGCATAATGCGATTGGTAAACAATACCTTTAACGGAAATCAATCCGATTGTGTTGGCACAAACGGTCTTTTTATAGGTTTCAGGAGAGCATTCCATTTATATATTGCTATGATATGTTCCATTAGAGCGTTTCACTCGCCTCTCGATTTAGGAAACCTTATCAGAACGATCCACAAACAAAACGCAGTTACTCAGCACCGAATATTGTACGATGAAATTGTTTGCAAAATATTTTCACGATCACTTCATGATCTCGTTCTGTTGATGAACGAAAATAGACACGAGAACACAACCGAATGTTACAGCTTAATCCTATCATGACAATGCTACTTACAAACTTTTCCATCTTCTACAAAGCGGTTTACGCTTCGTGTTGGCTGGTTCATACGGATTTACTACCTGACCTAGGTCCAGCTATCATGCCATGCACACAATCAGGATGGGCAAAAAATACATTGATGAAAGAAAACAAAACGCGAAATGCACATGTGGCAACACAGCTGCTGCAAGATAGATCTGACGCCCGGTGACTCCTTTCGTCACTACTGACTTGCTTTTGTCATCTAGACGAATTGAACGTACCTACAACAAAAAGGCTACACTTCTCTGGAGTATGCAATGGATGAAGCCACCTGCCCGTGGCGTGTGTAGCCAGCAATTCGACACATAATGCTAAAAAGAGAAAACTTTGAAAGCCGCCGATCGTATACACAGCTTTACACAGGACAATATCCCTTGTAGCCGACCACACCTCACCAGGATATTTGTCAATATTACGAGCATCAGTTCTCTACGATATACCACAGTCACCCCCCGTTCCCTGATAGTGGGGCATGACTCAGGGGACTGAGGATCAGGACAACAGCCACTCTCTCCATACACATGACCTGGACGACTCGAAGTTGTGTATCCCAACAAAAAGCTGGCAGGTTTTTCAGGGCCTTGCAATCTTTTCCTAAAACTTGGCTTCTCTAAGGACGAGTCCCACATCGGATCGGGGTACCGATCAGCAGGTTTTTGTGACGCCTTGTGACCAAACAAAGGGGACCGCGTCTCATCCGCGGTTTCTTCAAATGCCAAAATCGGGACGGTCAACAGTCCCATCACAACACCAGTCGTGACTGCAGTACCACAACCCCTTGATCAGGGCGATACTGAGAATCGCAACAGTTTGGTGGCTCACTCAGATTCAGCTGTTCAGTTAGTAATCAGTTCATGGGTACAACGAACAGCGATTATGGCAGTCACGGGCGTAGGAACGTCATGAAAAGTGGGTGGGCCACCCTGTCAAGGGGCCTCCTTTTCCATGGGGCCTCCTATTTTCAGGGGCCTCCAACTTTTGCCTCATCCTGCTGGCTGCTTTCAAGTATGACCTCCTCCAAATCTAGCTTCTGAGATCGGGCAGATGTACCCAGGGGCGTAACCGCTAAAGCGAACAGTGCGGAAAGTCCGCACCATTTTTAAACTTCTTACCCCTCCGATTTTTTTTAGAATCTATTTGCCGCAAACGGCGCATGACCCCTGAAAACCCTTACACAAATGTCTTCCTCGTTTCCCAGGTGCCCCCATTAGCTTCATAGGCGCCCTCTTTGGCATATAAGCGCCCTATGTGCCTATAGTCATCAGAGACATCCCTATATGTCCCACAGTCGCCCCGTTGTCGCATACAATGTGCGCTTATCATAGGCGTCTCTCGTTTATGGACACTTGAAGGCGCCTCTCTTTGCCATGCCGGCGCCCCTGTTTCTTATGAATGCACCCCCATGGCATTGATCAATTGCAATTAACAGACCTCTATTGCATGTGGACGCCCATATATGTAGACCTCAGAGGCGCCCCTCTTTCGCATTGAGGCGCCCCTATGGGCTTCATAGGCGCCCCTCTATTGCACGTAGGTGCCCTACTGTCTCAGAACCGCTCCCCTTTGGCATGCAGACGCCCATCTTTCGTACGGAGGAGCCGCTGTGGTTCTTAGAGACGGCATGGTGCTCCCAGACGCAGATGGGGCTCTCGGAGTCGACAGTGTGGTCCGTGGGGCCTTCAGTCGCTGATGGGTGCCCGCCAGATGTGGACCCTCGGAGACGCCGGTATGGGGCCCTCAGAGATGCCGGTATGTGGCCCTTAGAGACACCGGTGTGGAACCCTCAGATACTTCAGTGTGAAGCCCTTACAATTGCTGGTGTGGAGCTATGAATGCGCTGGCTTAAATCCCTCAGAGGCCGGTACATGGACATTAGAGCTCAGTGAGAGTTTGTGTGGTGCCTTCAGTGGCCTTGTGGAGCCGTTAGACATCAACATGGTGCTCTCAGGAGCCGGTGGGTCCTCAGAGTCACCGGTGTGGGGCCTTCAGAGCTCCGAGATATTGGTGTGGGGCCCTCAGAGGTGTCGGTGTGGGTCCTTCAGATGTACATACATATAGAGCCTTGAGATGCACAGGTGTGGTGGCCCACAGAGGCGCCGGTGTGGGGCCCCCAGAGCCACCGATATAGGGCCCTAAGAGACACTAGTATGACCCTCAAAGGCGCCGCTGTGTGGCGCTCATAAACACTGGTGTGGAGCCATCACAGGCGGGTGGAGCCGTTAGAGGCCGGAAAGGGCCCTTAGATGCCTACAAGGAGCCTTCAGAAGCTGGCGTGGCACCCTTATGGGGATAAGCGTGTCTACTTAGGAGCCCTTGAGGTGCTCTCATGAGCTCTGTGGGGCCCTACCGAGCCGAAATATGGCCACGGCCAGTTGCCGCCGCATGGCTCTTCGGACTATCATTCTCAGGGGCCTCATCTGCCTAGTTTGAATAGAAGGGCCTCTCAGAGTTCAGACCATCAGTCTCATGGGCCTCCTCTGGCTAGTATAAATAGAAGGGCCTGTTAGACCATCAATCCTAGGGGCCTCTTCTGGTTAGTATAAACAGAAGAGCCTCTCAGACCATTATTCTCAGGGGGCCCCTGTGGACAGTATAAATAAAAGGGCCTCTCAGACCATCAGTCCCGGGGGCCTCCCTAGAAAAGGGTAAATGTGGATAGAGGGTCCCTCAGATTCATTACGAGTGGACCTCTCTGACTATCAGTCTCAGGGGCCTCTTGTGGCCAGTATGCATATAAGAGCCTCTCAGACCATCGGGCTCAGGGGCCTCTTCTGACTAGTGTGGATAGAGGGCCCTCCCGTCCCAGACCACCGGTTTCAGGGGCCTCCAGTGGCCAGTTATATGAACAGAAGGGCCTCACAGCCATCAGCCTCGGGGGCCTCTTCTGACTGGTGTGAATATGAGGGCCTCTCATACCATCAGTCTCAGGGGCCTCCTCTGCCTAGTGTGAATATAAGGGCTTCCCAGGCCATCAGTCTCAGGGGACTCTTCTGACTGGTGCCGGATTGAGGGACCTCCCAGACCGAAAGTTTTGGGGGTCTCCTGTGGCCAGTATGAATAGAAGGGCCTCTCAGTCCATCAGTATCATGGGCCTCTTCTCCCTGGTGTGATTATAAGGGCCTCTCAGGTCATCAGTCTCAGGGGCCTCCTCTGACTACAGTGTAGATGGATAGGCCTCCCAGACCATCAGTCTCAGGGGCCTCTTCTGACTATTGAGGATAGAGGGGCCTCCTCTGACTAGTGAGGGTAGGGGGCCTCGGCTAGACCGCCAGTGTCAGGGGCCTATTCTGACTAGTGTGGATGGAGGGGCCTCCCAGACCAGTGTGGATATTGGGGCCTCCTCAGATCCACTAGGGCCTCTCAGGCCATCAGTCTCAGGGGCTTCGACTGATAAGTATGAACAGAGGGCCTCCTTGGATCCATCACGGCCCCTTGGAGTCCGTGCGTGGGGATTCGTGGAACTTATTTTTACCGAGTTTGTCTATCGAGACGAGGGGCCTCGAGTAAAAAGTGGGTGGGCCAAAACACATGGTTGGCCCCCCCACCTCGAAAAGTGGGTGGGCACTTGCCCACCTGGCCCCCCCTGTTCCTACGCCTATGATGGCAGTTCATTTGCAACGAGTTCAGCTGTTCCACCTCCAAGTTTCGCGGTTCTTTAATGGTAAGTTTAGCATCTCAGCCAGCAGTGAATTCAATGGCTCAGTTAGCAGTGGGTTTGGTATCTCACTCAGCAGCAGTTCAGCATCTCACCCAGCAGTGAGTTCAAGGGCCCACCCAGCGGTGAGTTCAGACCCAGTGGCACCGGCCCTGTCCCTCCGCGACTGACCTGCGGTGGGTAGAGGTGGTTGGGCCGGCCGGCAGCCGCCATCGGGTAGTGGTGCGGCGCCGGTCCGTAGCCGGGGTGGTGCTGCACCAGCGCCGGGTAGCCCGCAGACATGAAGGGCGGCCGCTGGCCCACCTGTTCAACAGACAGGCAGGGTCAGAAGACCAACTACCTGTGGTAGTAATGTTGGTCAGTCCATTGTCAAATCAGAGCAAAGGCACCCCTACTCTGAATAACCTGTTTTTTGTTACCTAATAAAAAAGCTACACATGATAACCTACACAGGACATAGCAGTAATGAAATGCCCTCCACACACAAAAAAAGAAACACAAGCATTTTAACAAACATCAATCAGTAGTCCCTTCAGGTCAAATGCATTGGTACTACAGTCTCATCTGCATAGGTATGGAGCTTGTAAAAATACTTAAAAATTAAATGAAGATGTGCTAGCAGCTCAAGCTTGAGCTATGTTAAATTCTTAGCAATCATGACTTTCAAATATGACTGGCAAGCATCCACAGGAAATTTAGTGAACAGCAAAGCCAGACCAAAGATTGTGAATAAACCTAAGCCAGAGTTGTCACACTAATGGTAAATACTAAATAGCAATAGACCAGTTCTCTCAATTCTCATTCACATTACAACAGAACCCGTATCAGAATAACTTAAAAAATTACAGCACCAATATATAATTGTCACCACAAACAAACCCAAACTGATACTGGCATTCCCACTAATGTAGACGTAACAGCAGCGGAACAGATTGGCCATAGCCCTAAGGCACCTACGGAAAACCTATCAGAAGCAATCAGTATTTTAAAAACCACACTGATAAAATGATAAGAAAATTGGAGGTGAATGTAAAAAGTAGAGGTGAACGCATCTATACTGACCCATTGGCTCCTAACACATGGAAACTTCTGCTGAAACTCACCATTCCAGGCAGAGGAACTGTGGAGATTGGGTTTGAAGGGGGCGTGATCGATTTACCGGGTGTGAAGCTCTCATTCGACGATGAGCCCATCCCAGAATCATCACTACCATTCGTGAACGCTGCCACAGCAGCTTCTTTTTCGCTTACATTGTTTGAATTTGCGTGGATTTGTGGTGGACCGTCAGTTTGAGCCTGAGTCGCAGCCATGTCAATGTTGCGACGGCGTTCTCTCTTTCCATCAAGTTCACAAAGGGCTTCACAGCATCACATATGTTCCCCGATCAGTATTAACACACCATCGCAATAAATTGCACCACTGAAACGCCTGGACTTGCACACTCTCCACTCCACTCACAGCTTTACCCTCCCTCACTCCACCAAGGCCTCGCGTACTTGCCCGCCATCCCGTTCACCTCCAAAATAATTCCAAGCTGTGCTGCGGGCAAAAAGGGCATATGAGGGCCGCATCTTGTCATTCCTTTTTATAAATGTAAGCAGCTAGTTTGCAACGTATGGGTAAACTGGAATGTTTTTTTGTTTTTGTTATTGAAAATACAAACTGTTTCCGCTGTAAATGTGGCACCTAGCAAAACAATTGCACAGAATTAAGTACTACTTTCAATGACGTCACATACGTGCCCTCGATGCCCTCGATGTCGACCAAGCAGAAGTTCACGAGTAAGCGCGGAAGATTACTATAGAGCGCTCAAATTTTAGGTCGCATGTTAGACTTTTGAGCGCGTTGGGAGTGCATTTTTGATGTAGCATGTGTTTGGTACCGGATACCGGTAGTGCTACCTTATCAGGATTGGAAGTTAGACAAAAAATGCATGCACCGTACCGCGTACATGCCTATTACCTATAGCATGGATGAGACCTATGGATGAGACCTATAGCGTGACACCAAGGACTTTTGGTGGAGCCTTGGTGGCACTACGGAAGCGAAATTATTGGGGGCCGCTCGCTCCAAACCAAGTCCAACCCATGCGGGTTTTGTGTACTCGCGCATTGCGGGCTGGCGGGTCGACTAAGAACACCTCTACTACTGGAGTCACTGGCCGCACCAACACTGCACTGGCTTACGGCCATCGATGCTACAAAAGCGACACCTATGAACAAAATCTGAAAGTAGGTAAATTATAGATGACGCTCCACTACAGCTGTCCCTGGAGCAGCAGGGGGTGCGCTCCGGGCTTTTCACATTACGAAAAGTCGAGACACCCTCGCTAGCGCTGTCAGCATCGACACCGTTCCATGCTTCTATCCTCAGGAAACAGAAATCCTTCTCCACGCCGCAACCCCCCTCCGGGCTGGACAGGCAACTTTATCTCATGCGGGCTGCTCCCTTGGAGCGGCACCGCTGCTCCCGAGGGAGCGCACCCCGTAGCCGGGTGCAGTGAGTGCCTTGGGGCTGGGTGGCCTGTCCTCTGGACGGGCTCAGCCCCGGCGACTCACTAGGGTGCGTGCCCAGACCAATGTCTCCCCCTTTATCCTATCATCCTCCTGGCTCTGAAATGGTCTCATTGGACCGAAAGGGCCTAACCCAACAAAACAAACAAACAAACAAATCAGCATCGTGAGCATTCTAAGCAACAACTGCAGTAATCCCACCAATCAGCGTACGGCGTACAAGTAGCCAGATCATTGCAGTCCTCTAGATGGCTATGTTCAGCTGGAAGCTCCGGGTAACCCTGCTGCAGTGGGGGAGGCGAGGGCAGACTGGGAGACAGTGCACACAAGGATTGGTTGGATTCTCGATGCGAGATGGGTTCGCCTGCAGAGAGAGAGAGAGAGAGAGAGAGAGAGAGAGAGAGAGAGAGAGAGAGAGAGAGAGAGAGAGAGAGAGAGAGAGAGAGAGAGAGAGAGAGAGAGAGAGAGAGAGAGAGCAGTGTGGCGTGGAGACAAGCATAAGGAAGCCGGACCTCAGGCAGTTGGTTAGGGTGCAGATCTCCTGCCGACCCAAGTTAACGCCTGTGCTTGTGAAAGCAGCGGGTAGCCTCTAGGCAACTCCGAAACGCAGTCGGCCGGGGTGCGTGTGCTGCTGAAGCACCAGTACCATGCGTACTTGTAGTTTATTCGAGCAGCTCGAGTAGGGCTGTACTTTGTGCTCAGATTTGGTAAGAGTTTATGGGGTTTAATGGCCTCGGTTCGTGGATTTTTTACGATGACGTACGCGGGTTGTGATGCCGCTGCAATTGTCGGTATATGAGAGTACAAAATAGCCCTCATGTGTTAAAGAACATTTTATTATCATTGACCGTCGCAAATGAACAATGATGCATACACAGCCCATGCCTAACCAAATGTAAGTATCGTCGTAACGGTGTTATCAAGAAATGTGTCTTATTTGCAAATAATCGAAAACAGTTGTGATAATCGCCTGTTCCAACAAGCCGCAGTCAGTATCTACGCAGGGAGAGGAGATGGCGAGAGGCCGTCCCGGCGACAGTAACGCTGGTGGTTGCGATACCGTCGGTGGTGATGGCAGACTCGAAGGAATCAGCGACAGGCGAGGAGGTACGGTAGCCTGCGGAGTCTGAGACAAAACGCGACGACTGTGGCGGCGGCAGGACGGTTCAGTTCGTCACGCGGCGAGGCAGCCGGCCCAGATGTCGCCGCTGGGCGGTGCCGGCGTCACCCAGGCGGGGGGCACAGCCGAGCCGAGCGGGTCCTCCGGTCCGACCAGGTACCGGTCCCAGTCAGACCTGTAGACGAGCCAAACAATAATGAGGTACAAAAGCGACAGGGTTGTAATGTGATATTATGAATCTTCCGACATAACGAGTCTTTGGATTGAGAAGAGCAGCTGCTGTGCGATTGACATATAAACGACTCTTGCAATATCTCCATTCAGCATTCCATAATAACTCACATAATGTCAGATCAATGGCGTATTGCTTATCCGGGCCATGTCTGGGTCTAGCAATCATGTTCAATATTCCACACTCACCCACCTGATATTAAGCAGCGTCTGCGGGTCGGCCTCCCAGTCGACCATGTGTATCCGGTGGTCGGTCTCCTCCGATTGGCTCCCCCCGCCGGCGGCGGCGGCAGCGGCGGCCGGACTCACACCAGCCGCTCCGAACAGCGCCCTGAGGACCGACAGCGGACCGCCGGCGGCCGGTGGCGGAGGCGGCGGCGGCCGCGGGCCGGCCGTCATGGCCTGCAGCGCGCGCAGCTCCGTCTCGTAGGTCTGCAGGTGGCGGTCCAGCAGGTCTGTCAGACGAGCCGTCACCTCTGCGAACCGCTGGTCGGAGGCGGCGCTGCTGAACAGGCCCGCCGCGCGCGCCTTCAGGTCACGCACCTCTCGCAGGGTGCGCAGCTCGTCCAACGTCTGTGGAGGCGGCGGTCGTGGGTGGTCAGATATAGGACCAATGAGCAGTGAGAGTACGTGTCACATCATCGGGAGCATGCAAGCTGGAAGCGAAAGAAACGGAACGCATACTACCGTTAAGGAATTACTGAACAGCCTCAATTAGGTGGAAAAGTCTTCGTCCCATTACATAGCCATCGTTTGCCGTAAATTTAAACACCAGTAACATTATTTTTCAACCGAGCATAAGTCGTTTTTTTTTAGTAAGCGTCAGTAAACAGTGTGGGGTCACACATCTGACAAATCAGCACTTCTTACCTCGAGTTGTTTTTCGACGTCGCTGATTTTCCTGCGCACCTCGGCCAGAACCTTGTCCGCCTCCCGTTTCATCTCCTCCTCCTGTTGGAAAAACGACCGAAGGCAATGAAAATACCTATACAAATAAGATATTGAGGATAGAATGGGCGGGATAAACTGCTGATTATTGCCTGGAAGACCCGGTCTCATCGTGCTAGTGGTCCTTCGTCTCTTAACAATTGCAATAAAATAGCGAAATTACGCCCTGCCAGTGGATCATGCAGCTTTTGTAAGAACAAAAGCACCGAAGGTACCGATCTATTTCTTACCAACGTTCCTTAACTGTTTTGAGTAGCACCTCAGTCATGATACAAAACGTGGACCAACCCCACCTCAGCCCGCCTCCGTTCCGTACCTCCTTTTCACGGGCGGCTCGCCGCTGGATGGCCGCCTGCCAGGCGTCGATATCAGCGTGCTTCCTCTGCAGTCGCTGCCGCTCCGCCTGCCGCCGCCTACGATCAGCTGACCGTCGGCGGCGCCGCTGCGCCACCAATCGCCGCAGCTGTGCCGCCGTCTCCGGTCGCGCCAGTTCTGCCTCAGATAGCGCCTGGAGGCTGCTCAACTGTGGGAGCAAGAACGAGTAGTTAGGTCAGGCTGCTAACAGTACAAGGATATTGGGTCGAATAGGGAAATGATGCCGATCAACAAAATCGGAGAAAAGCAGTCAGAATGCGCCGAATCCTTCATTATTCGTTACACTATTAAAAAAAGAAAACGGAAGGACGGCCAAGTAGCAAATGAATTCAGATATGCGAAAATTCAATGACAACAAAACGAAAGAAATTATTCACTCGCAATACAAATAGCCAGAAAATAGTAAATGACTAACTCACGTTTACCGTTTTCGATGTCTTCTTTTTCGCTGCCTCCTCAGAGCATCTAGCCGCGACACCGCTCCGCTCGGCCCAGGCCGCCAACCAGCGTTCCGTAGCAGAATTCATCGCTCCACGGCTACTACCAGCCTCTGTACCACGCTCCCCCATCGCCCCGCTGCCGGGGAGGGCCGGGGAGGGGACAGGCCCGTGTGCCGCCGCCGGTGGACCGGGCGGTAGGGCGGTCACCTGCGGTGGACCTCCCACGGCCGAGGGAGGCTGTTCGCGGCCGGGTGGCGCCAACAGACCAGGGCGGGGTGGTGCGGATGGAACCGGCGGTCTGCCGACACCGGACGGCAAGAGGGCAGCTGTGGGGAGTCGCGGCGGGCGCGGCTCTCCGGCTCCAAACCCCGGCAGAGGCATTGACCGGCCCGGCGGGGGCATAGACCGGTCCAGCGGAGGAATGGACCGGTCTGGCGGAGCTCCAAATGGAACAGGGCCGGAGCCTGCCGCAGCCGGCATTGAAGGCGGGGGAGGGAATGACGGTCGAAAACTGGGCGCGGGCCCAACTCCGGGAGGTACCGACGGCCCGAGTCCGGGCCCGGGCGGTCGGGGCGCGGCCAGCCCCGGCGGTGGACGGCTGAAGTTTTGAATGTTAAACACACCGCTAGATGGCACGGAGTATCCACCAGGTGGCCGCGGAGGTGGCCTCTGATGCCACATGACTCGAACCTCGTTAGTGCGCGAGAAATCAGACGACTTAGTCACTAAACTATTGACAACTCACACACCAAATCACTTAAATTAACGACGATTATTTCGGAATGACGAGTGTAACAAGAGGTGAACGCGCAAGGCACTGGGCGGCGGGCCGAACGCCCTACACGGCCAGATGTTTCTTGGCGTCCTCGACAATAGTCACAGCCTGCTGATACTCCTCCAGTTCTACCATGTCGCCCTCCTCGTCCAGAATTTTCTGCCAACAGCATTCGAAAGAACGGTCAATTGTTGACTGTGGAATGCTACACAACATAGGCAAAACAACTCGTGAAAAAATAACGAAAATTCCACTACCGGAAAATGATGGAAACTAAACGACGAACATTTCGGCTAAATGCAGAAGAATAATATAAACATTATACGACCATGCATTGTAAATAGGCGAATCCAATGAAGGTACGTTTTGCCAAGTGCATCCAAAACTATCAACAGCAACACAAATTCCATTCCTATTTTTAACAAGAAGGTAGCAAAGCACATTAGACAACACAAGCTATTGACGTACGGAAAACGAGCTTCAGGCTTAGTGGACACATACAAATAGTCACCTCACCTGAAGTTCAGTGACAGCGGGCGCGAGCTTCTTCTGACAGTCAGGCACCATCATCATTGATTCCTGGAGCACTTCCTCCTGCTTCTTGATGTCATAGTCATCCTTGCCTGCAAACATGTTCTGAGGTCAGGGAAGATGATCAAATTCAATGGAATTTATCTGCCTAGGATAAAAGGAATGAAATTATTGGTTTAATGGTGCTTGTCATAGCTTGAAGCTCACCTTACGATCAAATTCCATTTACAGGACATGGCTCATTCATTTTCCAGTGTGTTTGCAAAATGTAAATAACCAATTATGGAAAATTGTGGTAAGTGTAAGCCTCGGTTTTACTAGTCAAGGCGTACAGGATATAGGTATGACCATAGAGATATATATACATATACATATGTATATATATCTCTATGGGTATGACAAGGGTGAGGAGAGGTACAGGTTGACCTACCTTCAGTTTTCATGCGCTCAATTCGTTTCTTCTGCTGTTCAGACTCTACCTCATATGATATTTTTTCTTTTGTCAACCGTTTGACAATGCCCGTCTTGATTTTCAATGTGCGTACACGTGGGTCTGCCATGTCCTGTAATATTACCGCGTCAAATACTTAATTCCTTGTTGATGGCACCATATAATTCTACTGACAGGGGGATAAGCTGTAAAGCAGGGCTGCGGAGTCGGAGTCGGAGTCGGAGTCGGAGTCGGTCGGAGTCGACAGTTGTGATTGGAGTCGGAGTCGGAGTCGGAGTCGATTTTAGAAACCCGAGCCGGAGTCGGAGTCGGAGTCACCGAAAATCTGTCGACTCCGCAGCCCTGCTGGGTCTGCGGAGTCGGAGTCGGGAGTTGGAGTCGGTCAGAGTCGACAATTCTGCCCGGAGTCGGAGTCGGAGCTGGTTTTTGAAAGCCGGAGTCGGAGTCGGAGTCGGAGTCGCCGAAAATCCATCGACTCCGCAGCCCTGCTGTAAAGCTCCAGAAGGTCTACCAGATCTATGCCAAAGAAAACATGGATGGTAAAAATTATTCCTTGCACCAGGTGGCAGCACTTCTTTTCGAAAATCAGTTCTTATCTTTCCAAAATCGTGATTTCCTCGCTGAGGAGTGAAATCGGCTTCATCGTTGTCAAAAATAGCAGAATCGTTGCCATTTTCGGCACGTGTAACAAAAATAGCACGTGCTAAAAAAAAACGATTGACCAAACCTCCCCGACTTGGACTGAAATTGAAAAGATCTCGGATTCCAATTCAAGGATACCTACCAAGGGTACTGCAACTAAGAGCCTACGAGCAAGACCCTAAAACTGCAATAATCAGGGTTACCAACGGGAATTTTTCTAAATCCCAAGATCGCCGCGCGAATTTCCCAAAATCGAGCTCCATATCCCAAGGTCGACAGGATCAAAGCCCAATGTGCATCCCAGGGTCTATAGAAACCAAATATAGAGCAAATAAAGTGTATTTGACGTATTTCCAAATCTTTGGTTGACTAAATAAATCAATATCGTTAACATAACTTGCATTCGGCACAGTTACACACGCAGGCCGGCATAGGTACAGAGACACAGCAAGTTACCTGTCTGGGTTTTACGTTTATTTCCCGTTTCACGCGGTTTCAGTCTGGCGGCAAAACCATCCAAAATGTGCGCTCTTGACTAGCATCGATAACCCGAACAAATATTGGGACAGCTCACACAGCTTTAGACAGCTTTAGAAGGCAGGGCATATTTTAAGGCACTTACTGCGTCCCATTCTGGGACGCAGCCCGCTCGCCTTGGGACGTAGCCCCTGCTGATTTGACCCACTGCGTCCCTGCCCTGTGCCCTGTCCGGTACCCTGACCTGTGCCCTGCTGTGTGCCCTGACCTGTACCCTTCTCTCTAAAATGTCCTGTGCCATGCACTGTAACCTGCTGTGCCCTACTGAAGAGGGCACTGAGGCCCTCCTCAGTGTCCTACTCTGTTCCCTGCCCTGTGCCCTTAGTCGTAGCACGTGCCCTCTGCTCAACTTTGGGACGCAGTAAAAATTTGTTAAAATATGCCCTGTTAGAAGGTGGGATAGTTCCTTTAACCGACGCGGAAGCCACTGGGTATTTCGCTAACTGCCTCACTTGAGAGCTGAGACGAGAGAAACAAAGTGAAGACGCGTCAAATAAGGATAACTTATTCGTGCTTCGTTGGTTGCTTGGTAAGGTACAGTGAAACCAAACGAAAGAACGCTCGGTTGTGTTCGTCCAAAAAGGACGGTTTACAAAAAAAAAACAATTAAGTTTGTTAGATGTGTTCCTGATTCCTTTGTTTGGTCTTTATTAATACTTTTCCTTTTCCCAATGATTAAAAAAATGTGCTAAAATTAGCGGGAGTCGAAAGCTCGGGACAAATCCCAAGGTTTGCTGTTGAATCCCAAGGTCCCAAGGTCGGGTTCAATATCCCAAGATCTTGGGACAAATCCCAAGCTTTGGTAACCCTGGCAATAATACCAGTAAAACGCCTTTTGGGCGAAGAACGAGCGAGCGAGATAGTGAGCCCTGCACGTGCGGAAGGGCGAGAGGGTACTTCCAACGGGCTTGCGCAAAGCACCCTTCTAAACGGTCGCTAGTGGTGTGCCAAATTTGAACGCAATCAACCCAGCCGTTCCTGAGATCTGGAAGCAGTATTCTGCACGTGCGCACGTGCAAACGGGGTCCAAACTGACCTTTGCACGGCACCCTACAACTGGTCCCCAACCGTGTACCAAATTTGAGCGCAATCGGCCCAGCCGTTCTCGAGATCTGGAAGCGCCCCCTGCACGTGCGCACGTGAAGTAGGTAGCACCTTAACCGCAACACATGGGAATGCATTGTCTGGTGGGTGCCTACCTGTTTGCCAAGTTTCAGCGAAATCGCCCCAGTAATTACCGAGTTATTAAAATGGGAACAAATTTGACACCTCTTATTGTTGTATTTTGCACGTGCACTGGGAGTGACCCACATGCATCCGGAGTATCCTATTTTTTTTTTATAAATTTAGCTCGAATGTTTGAATGGACGGATTGACAGAGCCGGAGCCCACGCTAAGCAGCTTGTTGCGTAGACCCCGACCCCTACCGTCCGTTTTTGTTTTGGTAGAAGGGATGCTGCTACCCTACAAAAATTACCGCAAGCCAATCGCCCAAGCGGCTGCTGAGATATGAGCCTCTCAAAATCACTACTTTTGCAAAACAGCTTGAACACCCTTGACTTTTCACGTGGCACGTGCCACGGCGGTCACTGAGATGTAGCAAAAGTAGTCAATTACGGGGTAGAAGGGATGGGGCTACCCAACAAAAAAGACCGCAGGCCAATCGGTCCAGCGGTTGCTGAGATATAAGGATATAAGCCTCTCAAAAGCGTTACAGGCCGGGACGGGCCGCTCACACTGAGATTTTTCAGTTATATTGAAAAGACTCACTTCGCTCGCTCGCTCGTAATAAAGCAATCGATAAATTATTAATTTGTAGATTCAGTTTCAGGTTATATCATAAATTGTTAATCGTACCTTTCGATTTCTTGGAGCGTGAATATTGATATTGCCACTCACACTGGAGAATGCGCGTGTGAATATTTGGGCGCGGTTTTTGAAACAAACGCGCCAGAAAAGGAACTTTGTGATTTTATCTAAAACACTGCTATTTTTGAAAAACACTATTTCGCTGCTCACCATACAGCCGTCCCCCAGCACTGCATCTGCCGCATCTGCGAACGAAACGAAATGCTCATGAATATATTTTCAGTTGTCATATGAAATTTTATCGGTTATTCTGAGCTTGATGACCTCGGCTCTGGTGAGCTTGACAAACAGAAATTTTCCGTTTTCGCCTTTTTCGTTCGATCATCCTATAGCTCAATAGCCACTGCACGGGCCGATCAAAACGAGAAAACGTCATCATTACATTCACCGCTAGCCGTCTTGAATATGGTGACCACATGGGTGACTTCGGACTTTGGCATTCGGTGACATTGAGGGATCAAGCCCAAGTGTCAACCATGGGCGTCGCCACCACTACGGACACTACGGAGTACGGACAGTGTCCGTACAAGTTTTGGAAGGCCCGGAAACTTGTACGGAATGTCCGTACAAGTTTCGTCGACCGCAAAAATGCAGTCTTCGCACATGTTTGAAGCAGGTTAAAGCTTATCAGACCCCCTATTTGTGGTTAAAGTTACGATCCAAGGCCGCCCCAAAGTCAATGTCACGCAAGAGTAGGTATAGGGTAAGGTGCCTAATTAGCGACCCCCTTAATTTGAACCGTCATTGCTCACGCTCTGTGGGTGCCACTGTATTACTGGCTTGATTTTCGGAGAGATCGTTCATTTTTCTATTAAAATATAGTCATTTTCTGCCCCAATATTCACTAACTTATTTGTAGTGAGCATTTTGGCAAACCATTGCAAAAAACGCTAATAGGGAACTCTTCCCGATTAGCGACCGGGGAGGGTCGCTAATAAGTCTATGGGTTTCCCCATATTAAAAATGGCAAAAAATGCGACGCCTGAAAAGATGAAATATGATCTCAAAAAGGTAACCTATATACGCAAAGCACTCAATCACTCGAACAGGAACGTTTATCCAACACATTTACGTAAGTAAAAACTGATCACGCGATGCACCGAAGGCGAAAAGAAGGCGGAAACCCAAATTTTTCGGGCTATCTCGTATGATATTCGAGGTCCGCGCTGAATTCGGCACCCCTGCAGTCGGTGACGACATTTGGCATCCCCTGCCACACATTGCAAGCTTCAGCAACACCTCATTTTCATTCCTCTCTTTTCCCCTTTCTTTCCCTTCTTGAGCTATTTGCGACCATGTCAGGCGCAAATAGGAAATACGAGTTGCGACACATTTTTAACCGCCATGCTGTGCACAGTTGAGCGATTCACTATGGTAAAGCGGCAATCAATTGAAAAAGGAATGTCGATTCAGAATAAAAAAGGTGCATCATCCTAATGTGCATCGCTTTTCATCAGAGATGGCCCAAACACACACGTTTTGGATAAGAAACTCGTCATTTTTATTTAAACTCACCTGAAACGTTCCACCAGAAACATCGACGACCGGAAAATAATTTAATTTGATAACCAAAGTATGGCTGACCTTTTGACGATGTTTTTACCCCGTTTTCTCCTGCCAGTTTTTCTGTAGGGAGGTAGGTCGCAAATCGGAAAGGGTCGCTAATTAGGCACCTTACCCTAGGTATAGGGTGTGACGAAATTATTCGGACATCTTTTTTATTAGAACTCAGTCCGGCCGCGAACGCTTAAGTGGTTAGGAGAGTTGTCAATATATCAAACTGAAAAAGACAACGCAATGGACGGGAAAATAGCTAGTGCACCACCTTTGGCCTCACACCAAGACACATCCACTGCACTGGTCGAAGGAAGACATGAGCGTTTGGTGGAGTGGGCAGCTATTCGCGCCAATTCGCGCTGTATTGTCCTTTGAGCCGTCAAAGCGGCCTTGTGTTGGCTGCCAGTAACTCAAACGTGCCGGCCGTCACCGGCGTCAAACATCCGGCCAAGATCCAGGTCCGACCTGGATCTTGGCCGGATTCCAGGCTGGAACATGTTCAGCTTATGTGCGATGTTCCAGCTGTGCATTGTGTCACAGAAGACCACCTTCAGTGACGATTATAGTACCGAAGCAGCATCCTGGCAAACATTGGAGCCGCTCAACCGGACGGCACGGGAGGGCTCGATTTCTAAAAGCGCACTGATGTTTGATTCAAGCCACGCTGCCTTCGTGCAGGTTGGAGCGCTACATTAACCCTATTCAGTGACGTACCCAAGGGGGGCCACGCCTTTCGGCGCTCAGGGGGCCCCTCATGCCCCAGGATATTTTTTTTAAACACTGGATAAAACGTCTTTTACTCGGAAGAAAAATTGATATTAAAGTTTCATTTATGTGCCCTGGGTACCCGAGGGGCCCCTGCAGTCATCCAAGGGCCCCCAGTTTCCTGGGCCCCTGGTCTCCTAGGGGCCTCTGGTAGCCGGGGGCCTGGTCTCATGGGGGCCCCTGATAGCCTGTGGCCCCTAGTCGCCTAGGGGCTAGGGGGCCCTGGTCGCATGGGGGGCCTCTGGTCGCATGAGGCCCCTGATCGACTGGGGGCCCCTAGTTGCCTAGGGGGCCCTGATAGCCGGGGGCCTGGTCGTATGGGCCCCTGATAGTCTGTGGCCCCTAGTCGCCTAGGGGGCCCTAGTCGCATGGGGGGCCTCTGGTCGCATGATATTGAGGCCCCTGATCGCCTGGGGGTACCTAGTCGCCCAGGGGGCCCCTGGTAGCCGGGGGGCCCCTGGTTGCCTGGGGCCTCCGGTCGCCCCTAGTCGCCTGGGGGACCCTGGTCGCCTTGGGCCCCTGGTAACCTGGGATCCCCTGGTCGCCTGGGGGCCCCTGATCGCATGAGGGCCGCTGGTCACCTAGAGGGCCCCTGGTCGCCTGGGGGCCCCTGGTAGCCGGGGGTCTGGTCGCATGGGGCCCCCTGGTCGCATGGGGGCCCCCTGGTCGCCCCTGATCGCTTTGGGGACCTGATCGCATTGGCCCTTGGTCGCCTGGAGGGCCCTGCTCGCCTGGGGCAGTGGGGCCCCTAGTCATCTGGAGGACCTGGTCGCCTGGGAACCCCTGGTCGACTGGGGGCCACTGGTCGTCTGAAAGTACGCTTATCACCTGATGGATCCCAAATCATCTGAGTGGCTACTGGCTACTGGATATAAGTAGTGACTGGAGTAGGCACTCATCTGAAGGGTCACATGAGGTCAACATAAAACTTGACCTTTTCAAACAACCTACATATATGTCATTCGACGCGTCTTGACATGACGAATGCGTTGGTACCACTGCTTTAGGTCTAGGACCTTTTTTGGTGAAGAAATCTGCAAAAAAGCCGCAGCTCGGGGTCGCTAACCTAACCTTTGACCTAATGTCGCTAACCCTTTGACCTAATGTAGGTTGGTATCAAAAATGTGTTTGTATTTTTTCCCAAAATCACTAGGCATTCGGGGGCTATCGCAACTATTCGTCCGAGGTGAGTGTGGGGGGGGGAGGGGAGGACGAAAAACACCCTCCCTGGGTCCGCGTGGGTTAACGCATCTGACGAGCATTACGGCTGACAGAATGTGTCCGTACAAGTTGGGGACCCGTGGCGACGCCCCTGGTGTCAACTTAATGTTTTCATCTGTTTGAGACAGGGCTGCGGGGTCGGAGTCGGAGTCGGAGTCGGGGTCGATTTTGGAATCCTGTACCGGAGTTGAAGTCGGATTCACCGAAAACTCATCGACTCCGCAGTCCGCAATACATGAATCAGATGCTAATCTATGCTAGATAGGTAGTAGGTAATTTTGTTACCTATATCGTCGATGCTATAGCATCGACGATACCTATAGGTTAACAAGCTATAACTAGGCGCAGCGCAACTGCCCGGCTGATAGAAACCCAAGCAACACCATGATTGTCCATTTCTTTCGCAGCATTCTATTTTATCAGGCTCATCGATTAGGTAGGGTAAGGAGAGGTAACTTCGTGAAATCCTCAACTTCGTGGATTTGCAATTTCTCAGAAATCTGAAAACTTGCAGCGCTGTCATGACCATCTCATCCTGTGAGGCTCTGGCAGAGGGGGAGTGACTTTTGCTAAGCAGTTAGTTGTCCCTCCTTTGGTTTAGGTAGGTACCTAATGCTGCCAAATGAAAAAAATATTGTCCAGGTTCTCAACTTCGTGAACCCTAACTTCGTGATGAAAAAGTAAGGCAAGCATTTGCTGAAAAGTCATGTTTTAGCCTTTCCATACCAACGCAAAATGTTGGGTCTGGAGGAAGATTTGCATTTTTCACCACGAAGTTACCTCGCCTATATCGAACCTATAGTGACTTCGGGTCGGGCAATATCATGATCAATGACCTCAATAGGTCAACTTGAGAGACCACCAAGGGTCACCATACTCTTAAACGGCTGGGTGAAATCGCATAGGTACAAAGAATCGAACGGTGGCGTTTTCGTTTCAATCGACCGGCCAAGTGTCTCACCTGAGTTGTAGGATGGCTGCAATAAGCGGAAACGTTAAGTTGAACTCCTCAAGGTCATCGAACTTATTCGAGGTCAATGCCGGAACGCTGATGAAACTGCAAGCGAAAACCGAATGGTGGCATTTTCGTCTCGATTGCTGAGTAAAAAAGGATCACTAGGCAGTAGGAAATAAAAATGAGTTGACCTTTTAAGGTCATCGAGGTCACTTGAGTCATGAAACCATCAAGTTTGAAATGGCCGATGATATTGCATACTGGGAACTGCGAAATGAATGGTGGCGTTTTCATCTATGACCATGTCCCCGTTAGTAAGTACCTACCACGTGTAGCTGGGTTACACATTTTTACACGCACGTGAAACAGCAAAACAGCCTATTAGGCTCGGTTTCTTTTAAGTCTTAATACAGACTTAAGCAGCCACGTCGCTCTATTTGATTGAATCTTCCATCGCGTGTCAGTAATCAAGCACTATAGTTGTAATCTAGTCAGTCGCTTAAATTGTGTTATTTCATGCGTGCTTATCGAGCTTATCGTCGGAATTGAGCTCGGGCGGGGTAACACTCGTGGTTTTTTTTTTTAATGAACAGTTCGTATTGCGCCAAATCCCCTTTTTCAACTTGGACAGATTCCGGCCGGCACCAAATGAGCCCCTATAGCAAGGCATTAAAATATCATCAGTGTTCCTCGTCACTCGTCCCATGGTCACTAAACTTCGCAGGTGTCAGTTTGGCTGTCACTTGTCGCTTGGTTGTCACACTTTTATGCGCAACATCGCATTCGCAACACCTTCAGTTTCCCAAGACAAGTCGAAGACCTGGCACCAAATACCTATTATATCAGCAACTGGATACAGCGGAGAAACTATACACAAACGTGGTACCCACCGCATCGCCACAAGCGATTACCGTAAACAGACGGTCTGCGGCGAGTGCGTCATCACTGAGGCCAGCGGTACCCGAGCCGACCTCTGACGGCGCGTGGCCCCACGACGGAGGGCTGGTGTCCCAGGCGGCCAGTGACGTCAGCGGGAGGCACGTCTCCTCATCGGCGAGGCCGCGGCTGGACCCGTAATGAACCGGAACGACGTTCGGGTCACCCCGCCGCGACGGAGAGGATCGCGCCGTCACCAGGGCACGCGGGAGACGTGTGATTGAGAGTGTACCAGTGACGAAATGAAGGTTCATGTTACGAATGCGTGTTACTCAATCACGATCTTGTGATATGTTTGGTCCCGAGAGACACCTTTGCTGTTTGTGCAAGTGACGAAAAATGTGTCAGTTTCACAAGGCATTCTCAAATTTCGAGGAGTCTTATCGCACGTCAAAAACCAGTAGGAACCGGACGAACACCAAAACAAGAACACGGAACTGTAAAGATTTTAAATGGCTATTATTGTTCCAGTCGATAGCCTACATCGGCTCTGACTCAGACTCCTGCTCATACGTAAAACATCTCTGCGGCTCTGGCTCCGGCAACAGGCAAAATATGCTGGCCCCAGCGGCTCCGGCTCCGGCGTTAGGCTCTAGGCAAATTATTGACTGTCTTATACGGTGACCATAGGCGGCGGAACGGGGAGGGCACCGGGGCACCGTGCCCCCTTTGATTTTGGCATTTTAACATTAGCCCTATGGGCGTTGCATGGAAAGAATGGGACCAAAAGCCGGCAATGCCCCCCCCCTTAAAGGGACTATCCCACCTTCTAAAATGTTGTTAAAACCAGTTACATTGTGCCCGACTTTATAGATTGGATGACCAGGAACACGGTTCTGGCATTTATTTTTCATTAAACATCTTAGGCTCCCCATATTCCAAACACAAACTTTCAAATATGTGACGTCACAGCCCAAAATTACCTCCTTCCCCAGGCCACATTACTGTCATAAAGCTGATTCTTTTTACTCTGTAGGCACCACAACAAAGTTCAGACCAAGTTTTAAGCGATTTTTCAACGAACAAACCCATTTAAATCAGAATGACTAAACGAGGTGACGTCACACTAACGGTCGCTCCATGTTGAAGATAGGGCCTTGTACAAGGCCCATTTTCAAATGAAGGGAACGAATTTCTTCAACACCAAGAGGCCGCGGGGGTTGCAACCTAGATAGATAGTGGTTTCTGAACCTCGCCGCAAACTTGGCTATCTCAACTCAAACCCCATGTTAAAGGTGGGATAGTCCCTTTAATTGAGGGTGTTCCGCCGCTACTGACGGTGACTCCGGTTCCGGAATAAGGCAAAATTGGGCTGGCCCTACAAATTGACCCTGCAGAAGAACGGCAATTAATTCATGTTAACTGTCGACAAATAGGTACGTAGATAGATGACTTTAATATACCTACCGACCAAGAAGTGAAGGGCACTCGAATGATGAACGTTACTCGCAATAGCATCACAAGTAAAACGTCCAGCCCACCGTCGCGTAGTTAGCAGCCTGCGATCGCCGGCACTGTTCCTTTCGAGGTGCGGCGCGCTTGTTTTCTCAGCGTCGGCTGGCCGGGTCGGTGCGGGGGGCGGGGCCGGGGCCACGGCCGGCAGGCGTGGTCGGCTGGACCCAGCTGGACCGTTACGGATGACGGAGGTACGGCCGTGGCGTGCGTCTCACTGCGTGATGCGTGCCTGGCAACACCGCCCGGCAACGAGCAGAGCGCAAATTGCACACTCACTGGCCGCCGCCGGCGGCGGGGCGGGTCACGGCCCGCCAGTCAGGGCTACTAATGGCTCGTGTAGATGGGAGGGGTCGGGAGCTGAATGATGAGTGTGGAGACGCTCTCACTTGCAGAGTGTAGAGACGAGTCAAGTGTTCCTCTCGGGGATGGCCGAAATAAGCGCTCGTTATTGCGACATTACATCGAAATTACTGCGCTATAACCAGTCCTTCAAATTTCGAATATTCACACCTTCTGACTTCTTATAAACAGGCTTTAACCCACTTCCGCAAAACGGTAAAAAATGAGCTTTGGGAAAAGGTCACATACAATTTCTATTATTTCAAGCTTCTATGATGACTAGACATCTTAATTTTACACATGCTGTTAAGCTACTTAACCCTATTAGTGGCAGGGGGGTTGTTTTTATCCACCCCTCAGGTTTTTCGGGAATATCTCCGAAACCGCTGAAGCTACGATGCTGAAATTTTCTGACTTTTCCTAAAACTAAATTGGGCACATTCCCTGAAAATTTCAAGTTCATAACTTTACCAGGGGCGGCTCCAGAGCACTGGGAATTGGGGGGTCCTATTCGTGAAGCGAGTCATTTGGGCGAAGATCACGATGCTGCACCAGTTTTACGAACAGTGAATGAAAGGTATTATGTGATAACATATACAGTTATTGTGCATCCTCTTTTGACACGTTTTTGCTATAATAGGCGGATCCAGGCGTCCAAAAAGGGGGGTTATGTTTTACCTCCCAACATAGGTGCCCTGACACCGCCTATGCATGACCATTGACCAATACAATTGTAGTCGTTCTCTCATAAGAAAATTGTAACATAACAAGACCATTACCACCCTTTTTAGAAACAGTACCAACAAAAACCTTATTTACTATAGGGGAGAGTGGGGCCAGTTGAACCACTTTTTATATATTGACATGCACAGCGAGATCTAGTTGTCATATCGAAAAACGCACAATGCCATGAAAAAATATGCTCTTTTGGCTTTATTCTAAGATATGTAAAATTATGTTTCAAACATATTTTGCTGCCAAACGCATGCTTATAAAACAGCTCTACGCCCGTTTCAAATGACCCCGATGCGAGGGTCAATTGAACCAGCCCATGGGGTCAGTTGCACCTATCCTTAACAATGGGATGTTTTCCTCTTTAAGGCCACTTTCTTAAGGAGATATTTTGTCCGGTTTACTTTTCCAAATGCTACATTCAATAGGTCGTTGGAAAGCTAAAAGTGCAAAGTTCCTCATAATAGGTGACATAAAGTACATAGACTATGGTAAAATGGGAGGATGAGAAAAATGAGAAATATATCAGGCTATAGTGTGCTTTCAAGCAAAAGGCTGGAGAAAAAGGGGTAAAAAATTGAGCTCTATTAAACTACTATTTCAGTTTAAAAGCTCATTTCAAAGGTGGACTATTTCCTTTAATGTTTACAGCCCCTGAACAATAACCATTGCAAAGGTCACCGGGGTCCATTGAAACGGCCTGTGGCCCTGTTTCAACTGACCCTCAGAGAAGCGTTTAAATTGACCCCATCCGCTCCCGCCATCTCGCACGCGCCGTAAAGCACATGTCAAACGAGCTGGAGGGACGGCATTATGCTGAATGAAGGGCCAAATAAGGTGTTATTCCGGAGCCAGGAGTTCTTCTTTCAGCAAACAAAGGTATATGAGATATCACAAAATATTCATAAAAACGATTTCTCCCAAACGCCCCTCAAAAACACAAAAACAAGTGTCAAATCAAAATTACCGTCCGTTTGCCGCCCAAACGCCGTTAACAAAGGAAGTGGTCGAGCGCGGATGCGCAGTGGTGTCGGCAACGCCATATGTTGCATATTGTTGAAAATAAAGCCATGTTTCATCTGACCCCGTGTTTCAACTGGCCCCGCTCTCCCCTACTTTTTGTGTACCCCCAATCTCAATGATCTGTATCCGCCTATGATTTTTGAAAATGCATATTTTTAGGATCCATGTGAATTCCTGGTTCATTCTCTATCGATCGGCAAAAGTTGCGTTAAGATTGGTTCAGAAACCTGGCCGTGATAAACGGTCTAAAATGTATCTGCAATTTGCCCGTTTTTACCCCTCTCTACCCCCCCCCCCCCCCTATTGACATTTTTTAATTTTTATTTTTTAGAAATGTAGATCACGTTGAGCAAAATCGAATGCCGTTTGAATTTTGAAAATCGGCCCGTTAGATCTCGAGATATCAAGGGGGGGTCGTAAACAGCCCCCCCCCCTGCCACTAATAGCGGTAGCCAGGAGCCTGCCACTAATACACACAGAAAAATATTAACACCGTTAGCGGTGTAATTGCACAGTACATATCTGAGCACTTGAGGAAAGTTAATTTAGTCCCTTCCCCGCTTAAATTACTCGCGCTTCCAAATGAACACCAGGAAGAAGGTAATAGAACACTGTTAAGAGGGTTGGGTGTTTTGCTACATGTAGTAAAACACCCAACCCTTCTAACAGTGTTCTATTACCTTCTTCCTGGTATTCATTTGGAAGCGCGAGTAATTTAAGCGGGGAAGGGACTAAATTAACTTTCCTCAAGTGCTCAGATATGTACTGTGCAATTACACCGCTAACGGTGTCAATATTTTTCTGTGTGTAGGGTTAAGTCGTTTATCGTTTTCGTGCTGGAAACGAAAACAATAAACGACTAGCGGCCGAAAAACGTAGATTGGATGCATATAATTTAGGCTCATTCATTGAAAGGATGTCTAATTGGGGTTTTGACTGTCTAAAAAATGTGCAATTTACACCATTTTATTGTCACGTTTGGATGGGAGGAAAAGGTCGAGACGCTTCAGGCCGGCCGGTGCCGCAGAAACTGGGCCCGTCCTGTTCGGATGGTGATGTATCAATGGGAGGGGGGGGGGGGCACGTGACCCATTCGCTCAGACGATCCCCATGGAGGTGGATTCTATCAGAGCTGCCCTCCTCCTCGAGCGTGCTCGAGCACCAGTTGAGTGATGGGGGTGAATGTTAGCCGGGCAGAGAAGTGTGATCGGTCAGGTTCAGAGGTTAAAAGGGACGAATTAAGGTCGTTTCAATGAGCCATCGTAATAAATTATTTCTTTGACATTATCTGGAGTCAAGAGCATAAGCTTCTTCTCCGGACCTTGCTTGCCTATCCAATTCGGGTGTCCCCCATTCTACGACTATTGACTGAGGTTACGAAATCCAGCGATAGCGGAAGCGCGTAATCTCCCCAGAATATGACGCAGAAGCAGCCGACCACATGGTGTTTTCTCAAATCCGAAAATGTGCGTCACAAAAACCAGTCGGCGGGCGGGCGGCATCTGCGCGCCTGGGGCCGATCAGCTGACCGGCCACGCCACCGCCCGGCCCTCTGACGTCATCGCCGCCCTCGGAGCGCCCATCTTATAAGCACGGAGCCGGCCGGCCGACGCATATTCGTTCGTCTGCTTCGAGAGTCGGTGGTCGTGTGTTCAGCTCTTCCGAGGTTTCGGTAAGTCTGTCAGCAGGTGAGAGTGTCTTAGTGGCGTGCATTTAGGTCGTGCACTGTTGTAAGCATGCACTGTCTCGTCGGGTGGTTGCCTCTCGCGAGTTTTCTTACACTACGTGCTTCTCATAATTGTCGAAAGTTGAAGCTACTTGCAAAATTATTTTGTGAACACTTGATGGTATCAGAAAAAGAAATATTTTTAATGCACCGTTTAAAGAGACGGAATTTTACAACCTCGAGCGAGTTCTGCCCTCCTTGCAACCCTGTGAAGATAAATCCCTGTGCACAAGTGCCGTCTTCCATGGTACTATTTCGGGCCCACTACGCTGTGACATTCAGGGACGGAATCTTCCATCGGACTCGTGGAAAGGTTCCTGGCTCCCCATAGGTGCGCATCGGCACCCGTAGTTTTCCATGGCGTTATTTGGGGCCCAGGTCACTCACTGCGCAGAGAGTCGTTCATTTGAATGTTCGGGTGACGTCGGGTGAAAATAAGAGGAACGTCGCAGTTGCCTGCTTTGGCTTGCACTTGCAGTAGTGCCCATAATGGCCATAATGTTAGACGATCATTATTTGCCTCAAGATATTGCTGTTCAAAATTTGTGGTCGGTTATGATGGGCAAGATATCAGTCTACTTACTTCGCTACAGATTCCTTCAGTGTGGAACCTAAATTATTGATCTCAAAGATGTTTGAGCCGGGCTTTAATCCCATCGGTTTGAGGCTTTCAAAGGACTAAATTTGGTATTTACTATTATAAAGTATCATGTAATTCAGCGCCTAAAATGAATTGACTCCCTAGTTGAAAATATGAACATTAAAGGGACCCTCCCACCTTCGAAAAAGTTTATGAATTGGCATGAAAGTGATGTCGCTCGGTTCAGAAAGAGCGAAAACGAATATCTACCAAATTTCACCGAAAAATATTCACCGGTTTTCAAGATATTAGACTTTTACTTTTGTTTACTTTTTTTGGGATCTCCGCTGTTTCTAGCGACTTTATTTTAGAAGTGCGGCGTTTGCGGCAGATGTTGCGCGCAAATAGCATATACCACCGCGTACTACAAAACGTTTTAGTCAAACATTTAAAAATCGTTAGATATTTGCGCTGACGTCACACATTCAGAGGGGTATTCCTAAGCATTAGCCCCTCTGAATCAAAATGATGCAATTTTGAAATTCAATATTTCCGATTTAAGGCATTTCTCGATGTTGTGAGTGCCGAAACCGGTAATTGTGAGCCAGGGACCCCATTTTGGCTATCTCAACTCAAATTTAATGTTAAGGTGGGAGGGTCCCTTTAAATCAGTTCCTAATGCAAAACCAGATGTAGAGCCCAGCCAGTTTGCATCACTACTTCAAATATGAAGTGAAATATAAATACATCCGGGAGTTCTGACTTTTCTCAATAACACAGTTGGACTGATTCTATCGAGCTGCCGGTATTATTTCACCGCTTTGGCCCGCTGGTGGAGCTGCATCAGCGGTGACCCAGGAGCGGCGAGCTGAGCATAGCAACGGAGCGATGCAATTTGCAAGTAACCGGCCTCTCACTGAGTCGCCGACCGGGCTCCGGAGAGAGGAGGGGGAGCGGAGAGAGGAAGGAGTGCCCGGTGTGACCGCAGGGCCGCGATCACTCGGTCCGTCCATGATCCATGACCGTGCACTCTCGGCCTCGGACTCATTCGCCCACTGGAGGGTCTGCTCGAGCCGAGCGAGCCGACTGGTATGACCACTGACCACAGTGACCAGACCAACCAGACAGGCTCTGAGCGGGTGCCGAGTGGCGCTGGACAGATCCGGACACATCCAGAGCGCCGCTGTGGCGTATGTCCAAAATTCTGTCCGGTTAGCGCAGGTCCGTGCCGTCGAAACGACCGTAAATTCTGTCCGGTTCGCGTAGCGCCGCGTCACTGCCGCGGCCAACCGGCTGGGTGTTCGGCGGTACAGTCTACCTTCCCAGTCGCCGCCCAACACCCCAAGGATAAGCGCGCACCGTAACCAAAGTAACATTGGCCTAAATGGCCCTCCAGGGCCCCAGGCTAGTCTTAGCAGTAACAGCCGATGATTGAAGGAAGGGTGGAAGCTAGGTCAGTGTTCAGACTCTCTCCTGATACTCTCCGGGCTCTGCCAGAGGTTAAACGCTAGCCTCTGACGGTTGTCCGCTCTTGGCCGGTTTACTGCCGCGAAATTTTTGTTTTGCGCAAGAAGAGCTTCCACTTTGAACTTTTTTACAGCGATCTCCAAAATGAAACGCTTGGGTGTGGGTGGTTCAGGAACCTTTTTTGTTTGACCTAGCGGTGATTTAGCAGGCCGGGACTTTGATTATACGGCTGAATCTCTAATTTGACTATGCATCAGTTCGGCCCTGAACGGTTGTTGTGCTCGGGCCCAGATTGCATGTGGTTCATCAATGCTCTGATTTCCGGCGCTCAAGGGCATTTCGGTCACACCGCTTCCTGCGGCACAGGCTTCAATTTACGCTAATATGCCCTCGAGGCACGAAATGAACTTCAATTGCGCCCGAACGCTAGATCGGAACGGCCTAAATTGGCGCCCGTTGCGCTTTATTGTGCAATAAGGCACAGTGATCATCGACGCATATTTCCTCCGACCGACGTATCAAATTATTTCGCTCTGAGCAGAAAATAATGAGCGACTCTGTTCGTAAGGTGGAGACGGACACCGCATCTGTATAGTTTGTTGGAAGTATTCCATGGGATCTAAAGTAGCTAATAAAGCTATCAACATTAAAAATGCACAGCATCTGTCGCTTATGGAAAGCTAACAAATTTTCTTTTTGTTGCAGATATAAAGTGACAAGATGTTTACCAACAAGACTGTTCTGGACCGGTGAGTTTATTTTCTTTTTGTTTTGTGGGTGGCGGGTGTTGAGTTGAGCATGACGCTCTCACGTCTAGGTATACATAGCTGCATGGTTTTACTGTTATCTGTTTGTTATATTGATATGGTGTCCCAACGCATAGGACTATCTAGGCAATCCTTTCCGACTTCGTCCCATAATTGCATGAAGGATTTCGACCGTTCTATACGGCAGCCATGTATACTATTGCAATATTGCATGAGTAGTTTACCGCCGTCTTGTCAAATGTCGACTAATGTATTGAATACTGAATAGCCGTTAGCATATAATGTGATTTCCCCACAAAAATGCATGTGCCCCTTTACGTTATCTACGGCATTGAGCTAACCATTAATTTGCATGCATTGGGCATCACTCTCCGTTTCGGGTCAGTTCTGTACCTTAGTGCACGCACTAAGTACCTACCACCGGGACCCCCTTCCCACTCACTCGGGCGCCGCGTATTAACTATGTATTTCCGCTGCCCCCGGCCAACCAGGCGCCTGCCCTGCGTTCACAGGTACCTGAGTCTACCGATACCTGACAACACCACGCAATGCATGTACGTCTGGATCGACGGCACTGGAGAGCACGTCCGTGCCAAGACCAAGACGGTGGACTTCATCCCCAAGAGCCCGTCAGGTGAGATGGGGGACATGGTGAGGTCGAGACCTGAACAATCGGTGTCTTAAATCGTCTGGTTGGCTAGGATGGCTGCTGAAAAAAATGTAGAAGGTTCACAGGCGGACCACAGCGTGCCAGATTGTTTCTATCGTTGCACTGTTGGCGATAGTCACCATACTGGTTACTTAGTGTCATGTGAGCGATAGCTCTCTCTCTCGAAATTGTATACAAACCACTTCAGAGTTGATGATCATAGCGGTAGAGACGCTGCGATAGAGCTCTCTGAGAGTGCTTCAGATGACATTTTTTATAGCGGGCTGACAGGACACTAGACGTGATAGCTGATTATGCAATTATTTCAACGGCAGATAGCTACATAATAAACGGTCAATACTGGGCATTGGATGTAACCGTCCAATGGTAATTCAATGTTCAGACGCGGGCGCTGGCTTCTTAAAAGCACCGTCCTCCACTAGGAAGGAAGCAATCATGTAAGCTCTGGCAGAAACGCGGAAGTCATTTTATTTGTCATTTCGTTCTCTGTAACCCTTTCCCTCAAGGACGATACTTATCCATCACGTTTGAGCTGTCTGCCTGCAGGAAACCCTCTCGTGCACGCTCCTCTAACGCGCTCCTTCCCCTCTGCAGAGCTCCCCATCTGGAACTTTGACGGCTCGTCGACCGGTCAGGCGGAGGGCAGCAACTCGGACGTGTACCTGTACCCCGTGGCGCTCTACCGGGATCCATTCCGCCTCGGCAACAACAAGCTGGTGCTGTGCGAGACCTACAAGCACAACCGCAAGCCCGCCGGTAAGTCAGAGAGAAGGACCGTCCATGTAGACAATTGTTTGCTATAGTCCTTGACCTACAACTGAGATACATTGGGGGAAGGTAGTGGTAGTATGTGGTTGCAAATAAGGTGTTAGCACATTCGGTTTGAGTTAGTTTTAGTCAGTTAAAGCTGGCGTGGTATTATGATGTCACGTCCTTGGGGTAGGCATTTAATCCGCTTACATCTAAAAACGTAAAACCCTGCACGATGGTTTGCAATAATCTCTTGCAACCACGAGCGTCCAAACAAAGCCCTCATCCGATGCTGAAATCGAGCATCAAGTGCGGCAATCTACTCGCGATTGCTAGTTGCCGCCACGTTATCGAACATCTATCTCGACATCATCCGGGCCGTAACTCCCAATTCGGCGCTCTCTGGCATTGGCGCGCTATCGCAGCCCATCCGCCGCTGCATCAGTTGCATCATCGACAGAGTCGAGGCTATGGGCAACATAGGAAATCATTCGATTAGGAAGTCAGACATTGATCATGCAGTTGGCACTGCGGTGGAAGTGACGCCCGTCGCCGGTTATACCTTCCCTAATTCCCTTCCTCCCTTCCATCCAGGGTTATGACCCTGGGTCCCACCGACGCGACCAGACACACCCCCTGTCTCGGCGACCACGCCTCCTCAAAGCGAGAGGTTCTCATCAAACGGAACGACTTCGGTGGGCCGACCCCACGTCAGGAATTTATCTGACCTTGCGGACTGTGCGCTTCGTGCGTCAGGACGTGTTATCGTACACACGCACACGCCCCCTGCGGTCGTCCCCAACAGGCGGGCTCTTCGCACGCCTGTCCTTTCCAAGGTCAACTCTGTGGGTGGAGTCGAGTGGTGGGTTGGGCCCAGACGTCCTTGGCTTCACGTAATTCGTGGTCTAGCGGTTCTGGGTGTGCGGTTGATGGCCGCGTGGCTGGAGACCCTAGGGCGAGGGTCGGGGTACAGACCCGGTTCGTGCGACCCGGGCATTAGCGCTGACCTGGCCGCGGGGTTCGTCTGACTGGGTGGCAGAATGGGCACCGGGATCTGTAAACTCTGCCGTCTCGCTTTGTGAAACTCTCCTCCCGTGCTGATTGCGACTAAACTCTGTTTACGGGCACCCGGGGCTGCGGCGCACTGCGCAGTAGAGTCTGTCTGGTTACATTGGGATGTTCCCTGGAATACGTTCCGCATAGCCCAAGTGTTTATATGTCTGCCAAAAACATGATTTTGTGACTTCAGGTTTAGTACATGACGCAACGCTTTGACGTGCTCGAGCGTCACAAGCTCGGAGCAAATTGTTTATTCAGATGTATTCCACATGGAGATTGGATAATGTTAATGAAGCTTTCGGAGCATATGCCCTCATTAAATAAACATTCAACTGCAACCGTCTGGGTTTGGGACTTCACACCAATGGCGTCAAACACGACGGCAGTATGGTAACAATATACACATCCAACAGAAAAACCTTCATTCCTCTGAACAAACCCCGCCCCCTGAGCTCTGACGTCCTTCTCCGTCTCTACAGACACCAACTTCCGCCACACCTGCAAGGAGGTGATGGACAAGGCCGCCGAGCAGCACCCGTGGTTCGGTATGGAGCAGGAGTACACCCTGCTCGACTCCGACCAGCACCCGTTCGGCTGGCCCAAGAACGGCTTCCCCGGACCGCAGGGACCCTACTACTGCGGCGTGGGCGCCTCCAAGGTGTACGCCCGCGACGTGGTGGAGAGCCACTACCGCGCCTGCCTGTACGCCGGCGTCATGATCGCCGGCACCAACGCCGAGGTCATGCCGTCGCAGTGGGAGTTCCAGGTGAGAGCCGGGGCTCAGGTATGTACAGGAAGGGGTGCGGGGAGAACGCAGAGCGACGCGCCGAGGTCATGTTTTCGCCGGATGCACAGAGCGAAAACAGCGTGTTGATAATGCCGCGCGCGATGTGCAGTCACGCATTAGGCACGCATGCGATTGTTGTTTGCGTCTGCCTCGGTCTTCCGTATCTGAGTGTCGGATGTCAGCATTGCCCTTGGACGCAGCGGGGCATTAACGCAAACCAGTTTCCCTTGCGCGGAAGATAAGGCTAGCGGTTAGTGTAGGTCGCCTGCTGCCGTCGATTAGCGCAGCAGACGACCTAAATACAGCGTGTCGCCGATCGCTTGGCCGTCTATCTTCACCCCGATCTCACCGCTCCATCTCACTCTTGTCGACAGGTCGGTCCGGCTGAGGGCATCCGGATGGGTGACGACCTCTGGATGGGCCGCTTCCTACTGCACCGCGTCGCCGAGGACTTCGGCATCAACGTGTCTCTGGACCCGAAGCCGATCCCGGGTGACTGGAACGGCGCCGGCTGCCACACTAACTTCAGCACGCTGGCCATGCGCGAGAAGGGAGGAATCACGTAAGTAGTCGAGGGACTTTGGTGTTGGGCTGTTGGGTGCGGATTGGAGGAAGAAGGCGGCCTAGTGTAGCGACGCCATTCCGCGATAGAAATGCATCAGATGCACTTGGTAATGCAGGGAGTCCGACGTCATAGGTCCCGTTATTTCTCGCCCGGCCGGTTCTGAGGCCGCTGAGCTGCAGCAGCTCTCAGAACAGGGAGTGCCGAGCTGCAGCTCTCTCCCCTCTCCCGGTCATCTCTCTCACGGCGTCCTTGCTCGATCACGAGGTGACAGCGTGCCTTGAAAGGCACCGCGGCGGTCACGTGCACCAAAAGAGCTGCACACGTGATCATGGCCGGAACGGGCTGACCCGGCGCCTGAGGCGGCCCGTTGCGAAAAACGGCACAAGCTGGAGGCAGCCTTTGCTGAGATGGAATCGCCTGATGGGATGGGTTCCACGTAACACGGGCAGCTCATGCCAAATTAGTAGTCAGGCTGGGAGAAACCAAATGGCCAAATAGTTGCTGTAATTGTCTAAATTGCAGCACGCTATTGTGTCTGCCCGAAGCCGGTATATGGTCGAGAATAGCAAAGCTGATTTTTAATATTGTGTGTCCCATTGTAATGGAGAGGATCACCAGGGACCAAAAAGATGCTATCCGGGTATCTTGTTTGCTGGGACGAGGGGCCGGAACGGTATTGGACCCTAGGGGCTTTTCAAAAGCATTGACGTCATCAGAGTTTACGAACGGTGGCGTGAGTGCGGCTGGGGGCCGGAACAACGCAATTTAAATCACGCCATCTCCATAATGGGCGTGTTTGAAGGTCGCTCGTCTCGCGGACCGGGAGGGGGAGAGACAAGTTGTTTAATCTTATTGGGACTGGGTCGGACGGGGCGGGGCCGGGCGGAGGGCACGTCCACTGTCTCCGGGGCCCGGATCGCGAGCTCACTGACCTCGCGTTCCGCGCTAACCTGAAGCTGCGAGACGAGGCGAACCGGTAATTTCGGTTGTGAAACGCAGTATCATATTTAAACAATCATTGTCGGACAAAAGATGTCATTAGGTACCTATCGCAAAAAGCCTAACCGATAGGTTGTCAAACGGGACCGTTATTTGGGAAACCTACGCTTCAACACGACGTCAACGGCCCGCAATTGGGCCTCTGTTGGAATGGCGCGGTCGATGCTAACTGTAGGTCTCCTCTGCTCCACAGGCACATCGAGAAGGCGATCGAGAAGCTGGGCTCCAACCACGCCCACCACATCAAGATGTACGACCCGAACGAGGGCCGCGACAACAGCCGCCGGCTGACCGGCCGGCACGAGACCTCGAGCATCCACGACTTCTCCGCCGGTCAGTACCTACCCCTTCGAGCTGGTACCTTGGTACCATACGGTACTTGAGGTGCTCTGTACACCATCGCTTCCTCAGCCCATCACGGGTACACGGCTGGGACCACTCACGGCTCGAGGGCTGCCCTGGCCATGACCGATCGGTGACGATAACGCCCGCTCCTCAGCTCCGATCGCTGCTGAGTAGGCTAAGGTGCAAATATACCCATAAGTGGGTCAGTTAGACAGATAGGCATCGTGGACATCTAGTGCCGATAGGACGCTAAAACACCGTCCGAACTTTTTCACGCCCTTATCTCGAATCACTTGAGAGATAGCTTCGAAAGTTCAGAACGCAAACAAGTGGTGTGATGGATTGCTTGTCGAGCGATACAGTTCATAGCGCTTTTGTCCTCAGCGAGGCATATCAAATTATATCTCATAAATTTGGAAGGGTATTGACAAATAACGAAGCGTATGTTGATTTTTTTTTCTTCAAATACGGGAAGCTGCTCACCCTTATTTTGCTGCGCGAGCGTTTCCCGTTTGTTTCCGTGTCTGGCTCGTCACCACCAGTCGTGCCAAGGCCGGTTCACTCGGTCATTTCTTCTGTCTAGCCGGTTATGGCCAGTTGTATCCCGCCACGTCGGTGACTTCAAGGTCTCACGCACCCCAAGGAACGGTGTTACGAGCCTTAACAACTGGCTTCTCCGAACCGGGCTGGTAAAAGGCGACCAGCATTTAGACCAACACATACCAAGCCAATGACTGGCTATTACTTAATATTCGCCACTTTTCCGCTTTTTAAATTAACTGAATCAAATAACAAAGGTTCGATAAAGTTAGAAAATACCGGAGCCTTTGCGCGTTAACGCCTATCAGCCGGGCGGGGCGTGGTCTATCCCTTGTCGTGGGCCCGCCCAGACGGTCACGTGCCGCCTGTGAACCTACCGTCACGTGTTTGTCTGGGCCGGCGGACTTGTCCGCTGTCGCATCAGCTCTGTCTGGACCGTCTCATACCGAGCGATGTGCGTCTGAGGCGACTGATGTACCGGTCGAAGGCCACGAGTGACGAGAGACCGATATAAGTCAGATCACAAACTATAAATAAGGTCAAACAATCGACAGAGCGCGTCTGGTCGTCCACCGGAAAAATAGTCAATAAACCAATAAACGACCCTGGCTGGAAAAAAAGCCCACTTGAAGGAGATCCAGCACACCACTTATGAATCATTTCCCGAAGCTTTTGGGCGACTATTGAGCTAAAATGTTGGGCACTCACTGCTGCCCTAAACCAATAACTTCCTCCCGTTTCTGTCGCTGACCGATGCGTTCTCTTGTCCACAGGCGTGGCAAATCGCGGCGCCAGTATCCGGATCCCGCGCCAGGTGGCCGAGGAGGGATACGGATACCTGGAGGACAGGCGGCCCAGCTCCAACTGCGACCCGTACCGGGTCACAGAGGCCATCGTGCGCACCACGTGTCTCGACTAAGCGGGCCGCGTCCGTCCGTCGAGCCGCAGCCACATTCCGCCTCCGTCAGAGCAGCGTCCGCTGCCGATCGGCGTCCGGACAAAGAAGTTCGCTGTGGTACATGTCCTCGAGCGTCGTCAACTAAGATGGAGAAGTTCGCATCAAGATTGTACTGTGTGATTTAAGCCGAGCGTCGCGTTTGCCATTCAGCTGTCGTTTTTAGGCGGTCATTTTAACGCATTCCAGATTGACTGCCCATGGTGGTTGGTTTTACACGGTTTTTATCGCCATGGTTGTGGCTGAGGTATCGTGTTATAATATTTGTGAGCGAGATGATTGATTTTATCATGCGTTTATAAGAGAACACAATGACTTGTCTTCCTGTTGTTTGGGCGTACGGAGGGCTTCTCGTCTAGCCGTTCTGCCTGATTGTGTCATGGTAGCTATGCCCTGTGTGTCCCTGTATCAGGATTGCGATGGGACTCGCCATTCATCCTCGTGTTGTACATAAGTGTCGAGCTGTCTGGTTTGTCGTCCAGCCAGCTTTGATGTAATTTGTAAATAAACGGCGAAATGATCAGAGACTGGAGTCTGAGGAAGATGGAGCGAGAGGGGCGCGACGCGAGTCGCTGAGTGACTCCACACAATCGTAATAACGTGTTCACAAAGCATTGGTACGTTGACGGCACAGGAACACATACCTACAAATATAATGAATATCGATTCAGCAAACAAAAAGACAGCATATGGCTTTGATACAATGTATCTTATGGCTGGTTGATCTGTTTGATCGTCCCCGACGACTGACGATCAAATTAATGTCGTCTGCAATGATCGAACGCGATTGCGGATGAAAAGGGGCAATACACTGTAACGACGGGCTTACTGTTTTATGACCTGAAAATGGACGTGATTAACCCTCGTCCTGGCAGGGCGTTTTTCACAACATGGCCTGGCAGTGGGGGGGGGATGCGACCCCCCTCGCGATTGGCTCCTATGGCACCTAGAAACACGAAATTTGGTAGGCATGTGGGCCCCCTGGAGTTTTCGCCCCTGTGCAAATTTGGTTGCTCTATGTCAATATTTAGGGGGGTTTTGGGGGTATGAATGTAAAAATTTCGCTAAAAACAGGTCAAAAGTTTTTCGCTTTTAACTTTTGATCTAATTTAGATAGAGCAAAAAAGCACCAGTAAACTCAGCACGTCAAGGCGCGTCGAATGATATACTGTTTTGGTACTTAAAAAGCTAAGCACATCTTAAGTAGGGTAGCCTGGGGCAAGACGCCCCAGATAATTTATTTTGCTACACAACTTTTGTCCCACATCACCTGGAAGGCTAAATTTGACCTACATGCGTTCTTTGGACATTTTACTTTAAACTCCACCCCTAAAATTCATTCACTTATGATCGGACTCCTAGCTAGGAAGTGATTTGTGAAGCAACTGCAAATGGGGCATTTTGCCCCAAACCCAGGGCAAAACGCCCCACAGCCTGGGGCAAGAAGCCCCATACTCTAGATTAAAGATTAAACATGCTAGTTGACTTAAATCTTATATGAGAGGCCTGTTAGACCTTGGGAAGCACGGCACTAAAGTTAGCTCCTTCCACCCTATCAGGTGTTCAGCTAAAACACCATTGTATGAGCAGGTTTTTCACGTGCCTCATAAGGCCAAATAATAAATTATTGCAATGGAAATGTTAACAAACTACTTCCTTTGACATCCAGTTGCTGAGAAAAGTACATATAAATGCATAGAAACTTACTGTTAGCCAGCTACCAAACATTAGGAAGTGGGTAGTCCGAACAACACATGAGGTAAAACGCCCCATGGGGCGTTTTGCCCCGCGACCTACTGGGGCGTTTTACCCCATCACGTAGTTCGGTCAGAGAACAACGCCTTGCACTCCAGCAAGGCATAATTTAACACGAACCAAGCCGGCATTATAAGCATTAGATAAAGTTGTTCAAAATACATTAAAGTCGTTAACCTGATGCGGACCATAAAAGAACGCCATGATGCATAAGCTGACAACAAAACATAAAAATCACTCCAAAAACACATTTCTGGCTATATCTTCCTAAAGAGTCATCACAATTTCTTTCCAGTCTGCTCATATAATGATCATATAGTGCACGTTTTATAGAAGAGATGATGTTTCTCCAGAACCTTGCCAGTTCCGAGAAAAATCGGTGAGGCGTTTTACCTCGGCGGGGCGACTTGCCCCGGTCTACCCTACAACTTAAGTCTTAAGAATGGTTGAAAGGCTTAATATTGCATATCATTCGACTCGGCCCTTCAAGAGGAGCAGAATGATACCATTTTGAAAGCTGTATCTTTATTTTGTGACAAGTTATTGGCACAAACGTCATTTGACCTCAGTTGACCTCATTTGACCTGATCCATGGATAAGTACACCAAACAAAGAAACACCAAGTGATATAATGTTGAGTACTAAGATTTCAAAGCACAAAAAGATAGAACGAAGCGGATGTCTCCAGTACCTATTTTCCGAATTGAATATTTTCCCATAGGCTTAACATTACGATGTAATGACCTCTAACTGACCTCAGGTCAGTGACATAAAAAACGAACTATATGTTATACAACTTGGTAAACTTAGCACATCCTGAATGTTTGAGGGAAATCAGTCCAAAACTGTGAGTTGGACAGGTGCATAAAGAAAATTGAAATTTGACCATGATATTGTACCGGTTTTTCTGACCTGGTGACCTGACCCAAGGTCACCCGGACCTGAAATTTTGAGGTCATATGTAAAAAGGTTGCCCCATACGCTGTGCCAAATTTGGTGGCGCTGCCGTTTTTACGCTATCTTTGAAAAAACCTTAGGGGGGGGGGGTCGCATCGATCCCCCCCCCCTGCCAGGGCGAGGGTTAACAATAAGGCTAAAATTGTTGAAAAACAATGTAAAAAATAAGACACTTAATGCAGTGGAAACACTCAATAGCGCATAGTAATTATTAATGCGCCTTAAAAGGCTGAACTGAACAGCAACAAAGAAAAAAGTGCCCATTGCATAATATGCACGAATGCTAAAGCTACTGAATAGAAGTTGTAAAAGTGTTCACAATTAGATGCAGTTTGTGTCATACCGTTTGTGTGTTTACTGCTGAGTGTTGATCGAAGCTAAACTCGAAGCATCAAATCCCTGTGGTTTTGATACCAAATTATTCGTCACTACTTACTAATCGGAAAAAGCCATGTTAATCTTTTCGAAGGCAAATACAAAGGATATCAGGAGATTTAGGTCCGCCCGGAGTGCACGGCTGTTATGCGGCGCAGTCTAGCTGCCAGGGCCCAGAAAAAAAAAACTCTTAGAGATTGGTGGGATATAGGTATTCATTGTTATCGCTGACGACTCCGAAGGGTAAGGGGGCAGGAGGGTCAATCGGCCTCTCCCACATGCATCCAAAATTAATCAAGAGTTGTCCGTTTTTTTTTCTCCTAGGGAAAATTACAGTTTTTACTTGAATAGTTTGTTTTACGTTCTGCGGCAACGCAAACGGAAACGAACCCCCAGTTTACACAACTTGGAGAGTTTTGAAGAGCCCTCCCCCCATCCCCAACGGCTACTATGACATCTCTGAATCCTTACATGCGTACCTATAACGCTCACTAATTCGCAAATTATCAGACCATTGACCATTACATATAATTGAAAATGAGCACCTCTCTAAATCAGTTAATAATGCACATTGCACGTAGAAGAAAAAGATAAGAAGCGTTCGAAATCTCATAAAAAGATCAATAAGAAACATTTCCGTGATTTTTCCTCAGGCCAAATTTGAGGTCACCCGAGGTAAAAAAGGGAAAAGTTAACATACTTCGAGCATAACAACATGACTTCGAAAACCTCGATTATCCTCGAGAAACCTCGAAACCTCGAAAACTAAAATAGCGAAAAAAAAATATGAAAAGAACCGGAGAGGTTGCTCAATTTTCCATTAATAAGGTGTCATCAGATGCGGCCTGTCAACACTTTAGGCTCCAGAGGCTATCAAAGTAAAAAATGTACCTAACGAATATTTTTTTTCCTAGTCGGGATAGGAAAATAATTTTGCCACAATCGTGTTTCTCGCGTCAAGCCAGTTCGAAATACATACATGCTTACCTTGAAAGGTCAATTTCAAAATATGACCTCAGGTCAAGGTTACGTGATGACCTCACTAGGTGGTGTTGATTGTTTCATATGAGTCGATACGTCTTGACGAAACAAACACAATGATACCAGTCCAGTTTTGCTTTTTCATTTCCAATATTCAACGAGTTAAAACAGTTTGCGACCTCGGATGGCTTTTGATAATCTTTCAGAAGGAATTAAATCGGGCAAAAACAACACCCATAACGTCAACGATTGCCTAAGGAAGCATGATATTGAAAGAATAGGAGCGATTTTATGTGCACCCTGGAGGAATTATTTGCCCAGTTTTCTATTGACTTATAAGGGAGAGGTCCCGGTAGCCAGTACCTATCAGAACTTACATAGGAAAAACCGAGCAAAATGAATTTTAGACAATCCTGTTCTCGTCATTTTTAAAAAGTTTGGAATTGATTGCGTGCAAACTGTAATAATGGTATCTTCTCAAACTTTTTTACGAAGGTGGGGACGGGGTCACATCAAGTGACCTTGCAACTTGACCTGAAATGAACTGGTCAACTTAAAAAAGTTGTTTAACGCTTCTATGAACATATTTGAAATTGTTTTAACGGACTTCCACTGGGTAGTGGGTAAAAGTTATTATTGGTCCCGGTACTCCGACTTGTATTGAAAAGTCTTCGATGGGGCACACATAGGTTTAAAATTAACTAAAACTTAAATTTAAAAAGATTAACTATTAAGACATGACTCTTCAGTCTCACTTAGCTTCTATGAACGGCACTAAACATCTATACATAACCCTACGTCACACCGGTTTGTTCAGATAGGCATAGGCGAAAAACCTAAGGGGTGTCCAAACACCCCTTTCCCCAGCCCAGCTAGAGTTGATGAAAACCATAAGCCAAATATAAACAATCAATCAGTTGATTGACATAACGAGTTATTCTACATTAAAAATTGTTGTTTCTTTAACATCTAAGCAATCACTTCCCCAAAACTGGCAGCACCATTCAACAGTAAATCCTAAATAATATAATTTATAAAAGTCGATCATCTGGCGCACAGCATTGCTCGCGTTATAACTGCCGACCCCTCCGTACCCAATCGTGCCAGGGCCAGGGGTCTAGGTGCCGCGCTACGTACCCACTCGTGCCAGGGCTGTAAGCGACGGGCACCGACCGGTGCGGTATGTCGACTGTCCCCGAGTTTCCCGATGTCCACCCGTGTCAAATTTATGCACAAGTAGGTGAGACTAGAACGCTGCGCAGTCACTTGATAACCTGCTGAAGGATGCGCAATGTCTGCGCGTCTAGCATAAGTCAGGGTCCTTGTCCCGGCCCGGTGGCGCACCACAATACGAGCATCGTGACAAAACCGAGCTACGCGGTGCAGAGATTGCGAAACTAACGGCCCTGCATCAGCACGTACCTATTACGGTCATGGAAATGTTCAGAGGTGAGGTAGCAATGACCATGCGACTGTTCTTTCGCCTCAGGAGGGATATTTTAACCCGCGCACCGACGGGGGTCTGCGCCAACTTCGCACCGACGGGGGGGGGGGGCGGATGACCGCCCCCCCTGAGATCTCGAGAACGAAGCAAGATAGCGACAAGCGGTAAACGGCATCGGATACGCACGGCCAGGATCTACAATTTTTACTAAGGTCATTTTCAGGTCAGGTCAAAGATGACGTCACAGGGGTCGAAAAAGTCAAAATGGCGGCGCTAGATATGGAGAGAGTTTTTCTCGAATAACTTTCGAATTAGTCAAGATAGGAACAAACTAAGGGCATCATCGTGATCCTCTCGTCAATCCGCATCGAATGATTTATATGTTGACCTCGAAAGGTCAAGGTCAAAGGTTGACCTCAGGTCACGTGACCTCGAGGTCATCATGTATATCATTCGATGCGTCTTGACGAGCTGAACACAATGAGACCATCCACGCGTCTGTATCTTGTTCCTGTACGGAGTTATTGGCCAAAAACCTTTGGTGACCTTTGATGACGTCACATGACCTCACAGCTGCCCAACAGCAAAACAGACCTCAAGGTAGTGAAGGTTGATCGTATATGAAGTCATGTATGGTATATGGGGCCATTCCGACCCGTTTTAGTGGTAAAAACAGGGAGTTGATTTTTCCCCCATTGACTTATAATGGGGAGGTCGCGAAATTGACCTGACCTTAGGTCACCGATATCAAAATTCCGAGATATACAAATTGTAGCTACTAATGACCTAATAATATCCTGCGACTTTCAAAGGCCTCCGACATCTACTGTAGCTCTGGCACGGTGACAAAGTTGCAAAAAAGTGACTTGAGGTTGGGTCATTCAAAGTGACCTGTTGACCTGACCTTAAAAGGTAGGAGGTTCAAACTTGCACACCATGTGTAAAATTGATGAGGTTATAGTCATACCAAATTTCGCGGCGCTACGCGCCGCGGTTTTCCCGCTATTCGCGAAAAACCTCAGGGGGGGGGGCGGATATCCGCCCCCCCCCCCGTCGGTGCGCGGGTTAATGAGGTGAACTCTGAACCCTCTTTAACATTCACTGGAGCATTATTATTGTAATTAGCATGAAACTAAAAAGATGTGTTTGACTTATGTTCCTTTCAAAATAATCGATTTTAGTTCAGTTTTAATCTTCGGTATGTTTTCTTGCTTTCTGGTTAATGCCATAATGCTGTCATTTTACTGTTATTTAACGTTACTTGAACTAATGTGCCTAAAGAAGAAGTCCAGAGGATAAAAGTCATCTATCGATGTCAATAATCTATCTTTTGTGATACCTACGATCCACCAATTCTTTCGAGAGTCACAGGGTGGAAAGACATTCATTAAATCCATTCTCATATTAAAACTAGCCCAACCCAAAACCAGCCACAGCCAGATTCTTCATGAAAAGTTCAGCAGTAGACCTCCACCCTCATGGTTCAACATGAGCACGGGTCCAGCGGCCTGGCTGCTGACCGGGGTCTGCAGCAGACGGGTCGCGGGGTCACCTGTATCACGCCAGCGTCACGTGCAGCGTGACAGCCGGCGGGCGGTGTGACGCCAGCGGAGCCAGAGCCGCTGGAGGCCAGTAAACAGGTCAGCCGGTACGGCGGGGCACGTGACGCGGTCCTGGTGGGCCGGCACTGCCCATTAGACGCAGAGGAAGGCCGTGGCGCAGTGACGGATGGTGCAGAGATCGAGTGGGAAGAGCGGGAAGTGGTATAAGAGTGATGGATGCAGCGCATTCCAAACAGCCTTCGGAAGTTCATCAGATTGTCCGTCCAGCTGCCAGTTTCGGACTCGGAGAAATACTGGAGGGAAGGTGATCGGTGCCACACCTCTTGGATGTGGCCCATTAACTAAAGGAAATGAGCCTTTTTATGCACTGCCGTTGCTCCTTTACACAATATATGTATAGTTTGTCCTCGGCATGAGGATTGGGGAAGCCGGGCAAAGGCTGCGAAGGTTATCCTCAGAAACAGGATGCTCGGGAAAGTAACAACGCAAAACAGAAGAACTGGCTTTAGTATACCTACGTCTCTGAGGACCTTCAAAACGTTTGAGACAATCCCTGTCTTCACAATGCGACATCGGTGTAGTACGATTACGTAGGTATGTGCTTGGTCAATAGACGTAAAATAATGCGATAAATCAGGAGATACCGGGACATGATTATATCGATCATTTACAGACTCAAATATCAAAATGCTCAAAATAAATGACAGCTGAAACACGTTTTATCTAAACAAAGTCTTAACAAAGTTAAAAGCGGAAACCTTAATCCTTAGCGACGGGTACAGGTATTCGCAACCAACCTTTCAAGTTCCCTTTGCCAAACATGCATTGATTTTTTAACACCATGATACGTGGAGCACACGGAAGGCGCCGCCGTGTAATACGAATGAAAACCGATCTAGGCATGGCGATCACCCAGACCAACCAAACGTGCAACTGGGGTTCGCCACGTCGAGCCTCCGTTCACGAAGGCCTGGTACGGCAAAAATATAGTGTGCCTGCAGTTCGTGACAGGATATTTCCCTGGCTAGACACCGGATATCACGGGCGAGAGTTGCTTATCATCGAGGCTCTACGCTACACCCATGTGCCTATGGTGTTGCTGATGACAATGATGCTGGCCCGCAGAGTACAGGTCAGGGACTGGGGTCGGCCGTGATTGATACCTTACACTGGCACTTGACTGAATAACGACACTCACGGCATGTATGAGTTAGTACTTATCCTACAGGAGTCACTTTCTCCGAAACCATACCACGACTGCTAGCTGAGCTGCGATTCGAAATGCAAATTGGCCATATACAATGGAAAGCAAAGCTGGTTCAAATAGGATCAGATAGCCTCGGAAGGCAGAACTTTTATGACTTTATGCGTAGAGAAACTATTTCTCAATCAGCGATGACAGTTCCCCACTTTTTCTCTGATGAGAATTGGCGAGCAGCGTGGCATGATCATTGATCATTTAGTACCTACTATCTAGTGCTGATTAAAAGAGCACGAGACATAACTCGCCGCCCGAAATAGCTTCTTGCAAAGAAAACGATCACGCGATAGTTATGAATGCGCGTTACGGAACGCAACTAACTCTAAAAAAACGATGAAAAAAGACTGAATAAAAGAAGACTAAAAGAGACGCCTAAAAAATTTAATAAAATCCCTTTCGAGAAGAATGCTACTGATAAATAGGTGCGCCCGCACCGGATGCTATTATAGTATGATATAAACATGTTCTGGAAGCTGGACCATATGAGCCACGCCCAAACATGACCACATTACACAACTTCCTTTACGCCAGACTCCAGTCATTACGCAACCACGCCTGCGTAATGACTGGAATGACTGCGTAATGACGATCGACTCTCTGGCCCAACGAACTTTGACCGGTCAACCACGCGTATTTGACGAGCCCCCACGCGCCAGAATCTGGCTGCCACAGACGCCTCCCTCTGTGCAAGCTGTTATCGGTCGAAACTGGCGTGAGTGGTGCTTGGGGAAGTAGTTTGCGCCAGTCGGCGACCGGTCCAACCCGACAAATCCTGTGCGCCCGAGACCGACACACCCCCGACACACCTCCGACCGGGGCACACTGCACGTGCCGCTGCAGGACGAGATAGTGCAGCACTCGGCAGACACGAGAGGGCCGGCACGAGACCGGCCTCGTGCTCAGGTACTCGATACTTTGACTCACTTGGAATAAGGCCGATATCGCAACGGGAATTGTTGATAGGTATTCGAGGAAAGCCTCACGTGACAGTGAGGGCACCTTGCGGGTGCGAGAAGATGGCTTAAAAGAAGGGCATCTGATGGCTAGAAGCACTGAAAATGATTGTGTCAAAGCACATGTCCATTCACCCGCGCTTGATAGGACGTTCAGCCGAACGCTTTGGCTGAGGGGTGAGATTCCTTTGCGTGAACTGGACAACACGGGCCGAACGCTTTTGGCTGAGGGGTGGAATTCCCTTGCGCCCATCAAACAATACGGAAGGGATTCTGTTGTTTCTGAAGGTTAACGCTGCGAGACAAATAAACATATACATACTTATGTATGCAAATACCCAGGTGTTTGGGTCTATAGTGGCCGATGGGCAGCAAGGCGGAAGCATCTCCAGATAGACAACACGGACTAGGAAGTTGATGTTCAGGGCCGTATCCCACGTGCCGTTCTATCCAACTCTACCCTGTCAACCTGGAAACGCACCACGCAGCATGACGGAGAGCATCCAGTTCGAACCCATTCCACTTGAGTTGTTCACCTTCACCAATGTATATTATATGCACGCCGTACAAGGCGCTACAGACGGCAGTAAGTGCAGGATATAGCACCGCCTTAATCACTGGCGGAACCAGGGGGGGGGGGGCATTTGGGGCAGATGCCTTCCCCGCAGCGCCCGAAATCGACGAAATCGACGAATTTTCGGTATTCGGGAATAAAACGAGAAATGAACAAACTTTTATTAGCAATAGTTTGTTTTAAACTGCACAGCAAAGCGTTAGAAATCGAAATCCAAGAGTTTTTGGAATTTGGAGGAACTTTTCTTGGTAATATGCCCCCTCAGCGTCCCAGGCCACCTTCCTGGATCCGCCAGTGCCTTCGTTAGCACAACTCATCATTCTCATGATGCAATTGACTGCCAAAGTTAATGCAAACGTCTAACGAGCACCCAAGAGAGTGTCTTCTGTCCTAAGCTATCGATTACCACATGGATTAGATGCATGATATACAACAGGTCCCTCCGACGGCATATGCACAGCACCCTTTCTGGCTATATGATCTGGACGATACCGGACCCCGGTCACGGCATAGCACCTGCCAGTCATCGCAACAAGAGAATATTACAGGAGAAACCGGACTACAATAAACATAGACTACATAAACAGAATGCTTAATGACGTGTGATGCAACTCAACCCGGAATCCGGATGAAGGAGGGATTAGAGCAGACTTAAAAATGGCAAGTGTCCAATTCAGTATTGAATGAACCCTCACTAATAGAAAGGACCGATGAGTCATTCAGCTCGAACATGCCCTGCCGATGATGGGTATACGTGACCTCTCTTTGCGTTTTAGACGAGCCTGGAGCCAGAGCTTCATTATATAAGTAGACAGCAACCAGCCGACCACTAACGTCAGAGCCATTGACGTCCGTACTTGTGGAACTCAACGTGTCTCTAACTGGGTCTATTTACACATTTGCTTTTTGGGAACGTTTCCGCGATTCTGCAGTGAGATGGCGTCATGACCAGTGAATGCGCCGTGGACGGCGTAAACAGGCGGCTTTTGCCAGATAACGAGCCGGCCGCATGACCTTTCTTATGTAATGGCTGGGGGCTGTGCGGCCATGATAAACAAGGGTTTGGCCAGAAAACTGCGAATGCATCTCCTTCGCAGAAAACTGCGAAGGAGATGCGACCCATCCTATCAATGACGTCATCGGCTCTTTAAAAGAGGTCATAGAGAAGACGACGCATATCGTAACCCAGTCACCATAGCGAAAAAATCAGAGCCCAGAGGAGTTACGGCATGCAATTCGTATTTTACGAATCTTAAGAGCATTGAAATAGCGTGGTAAAAACACTATAGAGGAATTCAGAGGAATTCACACATGGTCCGCAGAGGAATTCACAAAATTCTACTACTTTGAAGTCCAACATGTTCAGATCATTGTGAAATTCTGATTTTTTATAGCTATCTAGATAAAGTAAATTATCTGATGACCACCACACGTGCTCAGTTCAAAAGCACCGGCCGGCTTCCGGACGTTCCGCTGCACCGGTCGGCAACGGTCTGTCCTGTCCTCTGCAACCGTGACACGCGCGCTCAAAATGCGACGCAGTTCATTCAGCCATTCGATATTCTTTTTTATCGAAAACCGGCCATTTATCGGAGAGTTTCACGCATTTATTCTCTGCAGAAATGGGAACACGAGTACGTGTGGATATGCCTGGTTTGCGCAATATGTACGGAAGTATTCGCCGAAGATATGTGCACTTGTTGGGGCCTCTCGAGCCTGCCTAACCGACTAGATCTAGATACTATCGCATTTTACTCCAAACGCGTGCTGTGCGTAGACATACCGTGCAAGCGACCTGAAGCCGTGTGCGTAGTGATCTCAAGCTGTCCGATAATGTCTCTGTAGGTCAACAGTTATAAATCCAATAACATAGTTCGGAGGCACACAGTTGCAAAACCGCAAAAACGACCCAAACAACATTCTTTGGCCTCTCAAAGGAAACAAGGACAAGTCTTCCACAATCCAGATTTACGATCTCTTTCTACTACACAAAGCCTCTGTGTCGAGGGCGCGCTGTGGGACCGGGGAGGGCTGGGGGGGGGGGGGGCTGGGCGGATACGGTCAAAGTACAGAGGCGAGTTTTTAACCGCTGTCGGTCGACAGATAGGGAGTGCACTAAGCACACAGTAACAGTGACCGGCCGGGGCGCGGGGTGGGAGGATAACCATTGGAGGTGGTCAGTTGCTGACTGGTGGGGATGTCTGCCCTTGACTGCCGAGTACGCTGGTCAGCCTCACCGCTGGGCGCTGACCGGTCAATGGGAGCCCGTCGGTCTCTGGAGGAAATCCATCTGGTCATTGGTCAATAAGCGTTCTACCGGGCACTGGAAGCGTCTCAAAGGACGTCCCCGCCGTACGCCGGCTGGGCGCAGTCATCCGGCCAGACAAACACGATCACGCCGCAGAGCCGTGCACACAGCACAACACAACCAAAGGTCGTGATCGAATACGACGGTCATGATATTTGTGAATCAATGTGGCTATAAATAGCCCTCAACTTGCATGAACTGTATTTTTCCAGCGTCTGGCACGCTGCTGCAAAGGTGTGTCGAAACCACACCCTCCTGGAGCGTGTCATGAGTTATTTCAAAATCAGTTTAGATATCCTCTAACAGATCATAGCCGAGAGAGGTGTCCCCATAGCATTACACAATCCAAATCCAAACAGACTTCCCGAAACATCAATGTCAACCTGACAGAGATTGGAAACAAAGGAGCCTCATCTGCGCGGGTTTATTGTCTCCGACACACGAGCACGAGCCAGGTCCCCCGACCTCACTACAGCAGCGATAGCCCTCTGATCGACCGTTGAAACGGTCACAGAGTCCTAGAGCCTCTCTCACAACACTCACTCACACACGCCGCGTACACAATACAGCAGTCTGGGCGCGACCCGCACCCCGCGTCAGACCGCACAAATGACGGATACACGTCGACGGACTGACAGACAGAGAGAGCGGGCAGAGAAGAGAGGAGAGAGGGAGGGAGGCGACCGAACGGGGAAGACGTGGGGATAGCGAGACGGCGGCGGGGACGACGGATGAGGGAGGGGCTCTCTGGCGATCACCAGCTGACCGAAACGCCGGCTGACGGGACTGAGATGCCGCTGTAACAATTGACGGCGCGCGGGCCGCCTCTCCGTCCGATATGTCGCTCAAAGTGCCGGCTGACAGAGTCCAGCGGCCGAGCCTTCCCGCGGAGCGTACCCCACCTAGACTGTCCCTCCGCGGAGTAGAAGCGCCCGCGCACACCGCAGAGACAAGAGCGACCGGCCAGAGACAGCCGCAACAGCGAGCGGAGCTTACCACTTAACACCGACTCGTAATATCTTAGGTTAAAGTCTGGGAAACGTAACAATGGGACGCGGCACCCCGGCGGCCGGCGTCGAATACAATCTCTATAGCACGACACAATCAGTACGGCGTGAGTCTCTGCTGGCGAGCGACTGTAGCGCAGCGTTCTGGCCTCTACACTGCTGGCGCACTGGCGCCGCCGGCCGCACTCACCGAGACCTCTCTACGCCCTGTGGCGGCGCCCGGGGCGGCGGCAGGGTCCTCCCTCCCGGAGAACGCACACGAGTCGGCGCGGGCTCGCGCGGCGCCGCCTAGCGCGGTAGCGGGACCAGCACCTGCACGTAGGTGGTGGGGAAGTAGCCCGTGCGGCCGTCCAGCGTGCCTTCCAGCCAGTTCTCGTCGATCTGCTGGGTCAGTGTGATGTTGTCGCCCTCCTGCAGCCGAACGGAGAAATACCAGCGTCAGAGGCAGGAAAATCCAGGGACAATGTGGCACGGGGCACGTGGCTCAGTAAATTGGAAGAGGAGGGGATTTCTCAGGACCTGCCATAATGCACAATAAGATCACTCACGATCATTAATACGAGTACGTACTTCCCGCTCTACAATACCGTGCAATCATTTACCAAATTTCTTTGTTACATACGAGCTGATGATTTACATACGAGCACATACGAGCACTTAGCTGATGATTTCTCGATCGACTATGCAAGATCCCAAGCGAATTCCGTCTAGTTTTCAGTCTAGTCTGAAGCACAGTCGCTCACCTTGAAACCGAGTTCTCCGGGATTCTCAGGCTCGAAGTCGAACAGAGCCTGCGCGCAGGGGTTCTGCGGGTTCGGCGTCCGCGCCGGCGACCGCATCGGAGAGGGCAGCGGCGAGCCTATGACGGAGAGACGGAACAGTCAGAAGGCGTCAGACAGGAGGGTGGTGTCCCACTCAGGAGGATGTCACATTGTCACAGCCAACAGGGGAAACGAGACACTTAGGGGGATGAGAGGCTACGACGGCCTTGTCACGGAGAGCACGGGACAGTTAGGACGGCGGAAATCCAAAAGCTTTTACAAAAACAAACGAGCTTCTCAGTTGCGAAGGCAATTAGAGTATGAGGACAATCAAATGTCTGAGAAGATGGACAGCTGCAAGAAAAAAAAAACGAGAGCTTTCCGTTAGGGAACACACAATGAGAATGAAGCCAGAGAATGACAGTGTCTATAGGCAAGTGGGAGAGGACATGACCCGCCCAGCAACCAATTCATTTCAAAGCCAGCTGAATCAAAGTCAACTGAAGTCTACAGATAACCCAGCTCTCGACTATAAGCAGGAAAACTTTCCGTGATTGCATTAGTCAAACAGGATTCCACCGGTTGCCAGTGCGGATAGGGCGGTGGGTAGAGGTATCACGACGCTCCTCAACCGGAGAGGATGTCAAACAGGGGCTGGCGTTCTGTCAACACTCGAGCTGCACAATCAGGGAGCAATGCGGCCACTCAGAGGGTGGACCGAGCAAAAACTCCGGTGGAGGGCTCGGCACTTCAGGCCGCGCGAGTTTATCGTCATGAGGGGACGCGACAGACTTTCCTAATGGGGCTGATAGATCGTCATTTATGCTGGTATTTGCCATGAATCATTTACAATTGGCTGATATCGTAAACCGAGTTAAACAGGATCCCACCGATCAAACGCCTTCATAGCGTTCTTAGTCCAATTATAGATGGCACAATCAATCCAAATTTTTTAGATGTACTTGAAAACAAGCTTTTCATTCATCTGTTCATTGTGTCAGGCGAAGTACGCCGTGCGATGAGCACCACTAGGATGCATGTCATTAACTTGCCCGGCCCGTGCAGTGCACCTTTCGGTCACTGTCTAATGGTGACGAATCGCTACTGAATGGCTCAGACACAATAGCCGCCACAGCCAGACACAATAGAGACAACATTTCACAGACCGTCCCCAGAGGTGTTTGTATCGGGTCTGGACCCTGTCGCACCGTCTGTGAAGGGACTGCGTGACTGAGAGTCACGTGGCGTGGTCGTGAAAAGTCCTTAAGGTCATGTCAGGGGGTGTAAACAGGATGATTGACGTTTCAAGGTAAGGGTGGGGCGGCACCCGGACCGCTGAAAGAGACGCGCAGTTATTCAAATAAGCAAAGTCGTCTGGACTCGAGAGCTAGTTCATACATCGAGGGCGAATGACGACAGTTATGCAATGAGGTGTTACAATTCGAAAACAAGGCATCGCAATGAGTACTTAGATCACTTGGGATATAAAATTGAGACATAGGGTTATGTCGATAATGCACTTCAGGTGAAATTAATTTCATTGTTTTCGATGATGAACACAGTTTTCAAAAGAACCATCACATATTGCGTTGCTTAGCTATCAGTCTTTATAAGCAGATATATTGATCGCTGGAATCTAACTTACTATTCAAACAGAATCCGTCTGTGAGTCTGTGAGTCTGTGTGTCCGCACATCGTGTAGTGGGTTCAATTAACCTCGCCTACAGGGCAGACGGTAAGTCGTAGGAAGTTGAAATTTGCACACCTTCTAGGTGACAGAACGGGTCAGCGCCATTTCTAGGTTCCGACTCGCTGGGGTGCACGGTTCGCGCGTGGGGCGCGCTGGAAGAACGCCAATGAAATTTTGATCGGTTCTTATCAGCGTTACCGCTGGCGTCTTGCTGGTTTCCCCAGATTCTCACGAAAATTTCCCTATTTTGAAAATCATTTTCCTAGATGCGGCTATTTTCCTGGAATCTGACGTACTTTCGTCATTTTAAAGGGACCCTCCCACCTTCAAAAAAGTTAATGAATTGGCATGAAAGTGATGTTCCTCGGTTCAGAAAGAGCAAAAACGAATATCTACCAAATTTCATCGAAAAATATTCACCGGTTTTCAAGATATTAGACTTTTACTTTGTTTACTTTTTGGGATCTCCGCTGTTCCTAGCAACTTTATTTGAAAGTGCGGCATTTGTTGCGCGCAAAGCAGCATATACCACCGCATGCTACAAAACGTTTTAGTCAAACATTTAACGGACGTTCGAAAGCCTGATGACGTCATCAGACTCCCGTAATGGTTAAGAGATAGGGACCACGCTGGTCCCACCCTGCAAGTAAAGGGAAGAAATTTCTTGAACACCATAAAGCTGCGGGGGTTGCGACCAGGATAAATGGTGGTTTCTGAGCCTGGCCGCAAACTTGGCTATCTCAACTCAAAACTAATGTTAAGGGGAGGGTCCCTTTAACCATTCGTGTTATAGTCGCTGCGTCGTAAACAGCAATTAACTACATTCTGTACCGTAACGTAAGAGATTGTAATGAAATTGCTGGCATACCTATAGCAAATTACTCTATGTGGTATAAAATACGTGCGTGGTATATCGCAAATTGTGGTGTGTTGCGGGACGCGGGAAACTATACCGTATTATTTCTATAGATGGCCTTGTACCGTATAGGTAGTGCTGGCGATAAGAGACGAGTCGATGCATTATTTCCCATGCCGTCAGTTTGACCGTAAAGAAGTGAAATGCGCTAGAAATTGTAAAAATATTTTTACAATTTTTGGTTACAATCGCGCCAAAACAAAAACTTTGATGTAAAAAATTAGCCGCACCCGATATGGTACAATACAAAGCATGGAAGCAGTTTGTTTGAAATAATAGCAAGAATCATATATGCATGTATAATTATGTAATTCTCCCTATGTATTTCAAACGAGAGTATCAAACCTGAATTTTGTGAAAAAATGTTCTCATATCTATTTCATATGACATGCGGAAGAATAATTCATGACAACAATGATTTCGATTGTTGAAAAAACAACAATTTTTCGGGTTTCTGGTATTTCCCTAGATTTCGTGGCAAATCCATATATCCCTAGATTTTCGCTGTTCCATAGAAAAGGGAAATTTCCCTAGCAGCGGTAACCCTGGTTCTTATATCATCATTGAGAGCCTGGGTCGACGAACTTACTGAGCTAAATGCATGCCGATCGGCGCCGGGTGCCTCGCATTGGCGGATCAGCAAGTTATTGATTTTAATAAATGGTGGCGAAAAATGTGTTGATTGTCGCAAAATGGGTACAGTTTGTGATAGGAATTTACAAATGCACCGCATTTGCCGCAAGGCGTCACACTGGTCACAAAGCGTCATTTTTGCCGCAAATTGCACAGTTTTGTCAAATATAGTTCGATAAGGGTACAATTTGGTGCCAGGATGCATGCTCAACCAACAGGTTCAGATGCGCCGCGTTTGCCGCAATGCGCCACGTTTGCCACAAAGCGCCATTTCTGACAAATTTGATTAAGGGTAATAGAATGCCACGAATAGGAGCAGGGCTAGGAGCAATTTTAAAGTCTGATTTTTTTTTAAATATTTATTGGATCTAATTATTATGTGACCTGACATGACCCCAGTCGCAGGTAGTGGTAGTGGCAGGTAGTGGTAGTGGTAGGGGTAGTGGTAGTGGTAGAGGTAGGAGTAGTGGTAGTGGTAGTGGTAGGGGTAGTAGTAGGGGTAGGGGTAGTAGTAGGGGAGTAGTAGGGGTAGTAGTAGGGGTAGTGGTAGGGGTAGTGGTAAGGGGTAGTGGTAGGGGTAGGAGTATGGGTAGTAGTAGTGGTAGGGGTAGTGGTAGTGGTAGGGGTAGGGGTAGTGGTATGGGTAGTGGTAGGGGTAGGGTAGTGGTAGGGGTAGTGGTAGGGGTAGTAGCAGGGGTAAGGGTAGTGGTAGGGGTAGGGGTAGTGGTGGGGGCAAAAGTAGAATTGTGGCCCGGGCTGATCCCATCGGACAAGAGGTAACCTTTGTGACCTGGCCTGACCCAAAGTGACTGGGGCTGACCCTCTTGACCCGTCTAGACCCCGTATCAGCCAAATTTCATCCAACAAAGCCCTCAGAACAGTTCTTTTTTAATTCTCTTCACATTTCCGTCCATATCTATGCTTCTAGACGACACATCGATTTGAAACGAACACCATTCGAAAGCAAATTGGCTGGTGCCGCAATTTTTTTCCTACCACGCAGCAGAGCAAGTGGCGCAGCCGCTTGTCATTCCACAACTTTTGTCAATATTACTATTTGAGGAGGGTGCGTCTGTCCGTTACCGAGGTCCCGACTTGGTCGTGCTTTGCGTGGACTACAGGTCAGACCGTTGCACCTAGCCCGGTGAAATTTGCACAACTTATAGATCAAGGATGCGCGACGTGCCTTTGAGGGGTCTCAGCTCGATCGGGTCGATAGGGAGCGCGTGGCGCGTGCTCAAAAAGTGCAAATTCGCGTCATAGACTTTACATGTAAAAATCGGCGTGCGAAATCGGGCGAAAACGGCTAATTTTGGCCGACACGGGTCTAGTTCCCGTGCAATATCTTGGTGACCAGGGGTCCGACCGGCACGGGGAAAACAGCATCGTGTACAGAATTGAACGGGCTATTGAATGGTGTGCAATGCAGAGGATAGCACGCGCCACGTGCACCGGAGAGGGCACTTTTATTTGAAAAATTGCGGTTTTTGAGGGATTTTGGAATTAATTTTATTTTTAGGTGACCGTTAAATGGAGCGAGTTGAATCAACGCCTATTTGCAAGAGAAAGGTACCGCCTCTCATATAAAAATTGTGAAAAGCTGATTGATCCAAACCAAGGTGGTGCAAATCACAGGAGAAAATGGTGTTTGTCAATTTTGTGCCGTTTTGTTCATCAAAATGGTTTTGCTCCATGATCTGATATATCTGGCGATTGAAAATGGCACCGTTGGAAAGAGCATTCAATTCTGTCCAAGGTTCAGTCTTCATTTTTGCATGATGAGCAGCAGTATTCTTAAAAATGTAAATGTTCCAAACCATTACATCGTCATTTTTAGCGAAATTCATCGATGGCTCTCAAAAGACTTCACGCCAGTTTTCGAATCATTCTAAAGTAGAACGCATGATAATACGACATGGGCACCTCGATGCGATGTATCTTTTTTATTACAAAAAGCTTGGCCGTCAAAAAGCAATCGAACGAAATGGATACCAGTCAAATCGACACAGACCAACCCAATACCCACGGGTCAAAAATAACCCTTCTTCGCGTTGCGGAGCACGCGGGTAACCCTAGTTGCTCCTATAACCAAAACAACTCTAAAAATGATAAAATGGTGGATAGTGGCTGTAAGATATTGCCAAACAATTATACGGTGAATTATCGCATCAATGTTAATAATACCGTACGCACTTACGTAAATGCAGACATCAATGCACAAGAGATACCCTTCGGCTTTGAACTCTAGGCAACTATTCGAATATATTGATAATCGACAATACGATTCGATATGCGAGTAACGTGCACCAAATGCATTCCCTTGCTGAAATATCGATGTGAGCGACACCTATCCGCTCCATGCAGGAAGCGTGCCGTAAGGGAATCAAAATAAGCATATGCTCAATTGGCAATAGAAATATTTACCATCTAATCATTTTCATCCATCGCTAAGTTCGATCATATAATTCAAAACTCGTAATCAAAACTATCATAAATGAACACACAAATACAATTAACAGATATAGCATAGGAAACACTTCACTTGGAGCCGCGTGTAAAACCTGAAATAATCCCATCAGCGAAACTAGCATCCTCTCCCATCATGCCACACCAAGTACCACACAAGCACCAAGCAACACAATCATAACACCAGAAAAGAGAAGAAATAAGCGAAAAGAAGCAGTCATTAAGCAATGCGGCGTCGTTTGGTTACCGGCTGGCGACTTGGGCGGCTGGCCGGCCGGGAACAGGGGCTCCCAGGTGTTGGCAGCGCCCGCGTCCGGAGTCGGCAGCGGGGAGCGCTGCGGTGTGCTCTCTGCGACACCGAGGGAGCGAGCGGATACGCTACAGAAACGTTCCTACAGAGGTGCATAGCCTCCGCGGGGTGCATAGACACAGAAGGGAGGGAGGGAATGAGGCCTAGCGCCGTCCCGAAGGCACATAGAGACACAGATGAGAGTGATCGACACGGAGCTGTCCCAGAGGCACACAGAGACATACGAGAAGAAGGTAGAGATAGAGGGACGGGGAACAGAGCCGTCCAAGCAGCACATATAGACACAGAAGAGGGGCGAAAAGACATCCCAGAGGCAGCAAACACGGAACGAAGAGACTGATGTCCGCTAAATAGCAGTCCCTGGAGGCACGCAGACACAGAAGGAAGAAAGAGACTGAACGATCTCAGAGGCACACAGAAGGGAGACCGAGACACACAGCCACCTCAGCTCCGACAATGTGCGAACCACCACCATCTTAGCCGTAGGAGGTGACAACACATGGAAAGGGAAGTAGAGAACAAGACAAAGATATACAGAATATGAACAGCAAGGAGCTGAAAACAGTTGAGTTCAGCTAGAAACACCAAAGCCACACACGTACTTAGTATATGTAAGCATGTGTTATCCAGCGACAGCTGAGATCTCAAGTCAGTTAGTAGAAGCAAACACCATTGTTAGAAGACCACCAACACACTAAACCCACTCACTCACGTCTTTACCACCACTCATGACACGCCCTCTGATTCTCCACAGTAGTTTCCGAACTCACCGCTAGGGGCGCTGCCGCTGCTGAGCGCGCCGTTGGTGCCGTCCGGCTGGTAGGTGGCGTTGCTCTGGATGCCCAGGTCGGCCAGCGTCTTGGGTCGGAACTCTGGTCTCGCGCGCGACGCCGCCTCGTTCTTCTTCTCCTGCAGGGTCTCCTGAAGGGCGGAGAGGATGTCTGCACACTGCCGGTGGTGCTCAAGAAGTGACTCGGTGAACGTCGCCAGCTGACTAATCTGCTCCACCTGGCGGGCAGAGGGTAACAGACACACGGTCAGAAAGTGATCTGATGGAAGCAGGGCATATTTTAACAAATTTTTACTGCGTCCCAAAGTTGAGCAGAGGGCACGTGCTACGACTAAGGGCACAGGACAAGGAACAGAGTAGGGCACTGAGGAGGGCAGAAAGTAGGACACGGCAGGTTACAGGGCATGGCACAGGACATTTTAGAGGGAAGGGTACAGGTCAGGGTACACAGCAGGGCACAGGTGAGGGAACCGGTCAGGGCACAGGGCAGGGACGCAGTGGGTCAAATCAGCAGGGGCTACGTCCCAAGGCGAGGGGGCTGCGTCCCATAGTGGGACGCAGTAAGTGCCTTAAAATATGCCCTGGATGGAAGTTTCCGCTACCCAGCATACATGGGGTGACTGTATATACCTGTGCAGCATTTAGCGCAACGACAGAGAGCTTGAGCGCATCACAAGGGCAAATATGAAGGGCGATAAACTTACGCCGTCTCGTATAGATATTTTCACACAACTGGACACTGGCCGGGTCACGGCGACAGCACTAAGGAGTAAGAACGTCGTCTTCCTCTCACACTGAGATAAGGATACGAATTTCCAACGGTAAGAACAGGGTGTAGCTAAGCTGGCAGCCACCCAAGTCAGCCAAAGAATGGGCCAGGACGACGCATTGTTTTACATCAAGTGAGACGGCGAAAGGGTATTGGAGACACTCCTGGCGTGAGGCCAGATGGGCAACTGTTCGCTTCAACTTCGAGGGCACGAGAAACGACGGCAATACATTAATTTAATAAAGTTCTCGCTAAAAGCTTTAGAACTTCTCTGCTATGACACTAACTTATTAGTGATATCGATTGAAGCATGATTTCGGAAATGGAGTTCAAATGTTCTATACAAAGTCTTTGACTGATCGAGCGTCAATATCAGGGTTTACAAATTGTCAATCCCCATGCACCCGATCAAACACACCATGTAATCCCTGCCAAAAAACGCACTCAAGTCATTGGCACAGCATCAAAGCTATCTGTCAAACACCTCATCACCTTTCACCACAAACTGCCAAAACAGAGCGCCAGTGTTAAACCCACCACCGTGATTACCGTGTACCTACCGAATGACGAAATCACCAACACCCAGTGACGTCACCACTTACGTCGTTCTCCAGCAGATTGTGCATGCTCATCTGGGCGAGGTGGAGCGATTCAGCAAACTTGTCCTCGGCGATCCTAATCTCCTCATCCGGAATGTTGGTCCCTGGGGGCGGGAGGGAAAGGGGTTATACTCAGGTCATTCACCGGGTCATTGAGAAAGGTTACGAGGTCATTGGCCCGCCGTTACGTTGCCAAGGAAAGTGAGCACGCCATTAAATGTTTTACGGGAACACAAGGTAAGCAAAGTCAAGGAGGAGATGGCGAGCCTTGGGAGGTGACTGAAACCAAGATTTAACTATAGGGATGAGAAAAAAAAGCAGAATGGCACACGCGTCATGCAGCAATGATAGATTGACGACTTTCTAAAATGTGCCGCCCTAAAAAGCAAATACAGCAAAATGCAACGCGATTGAGGCAAAAGTTTCTCCCTTCTACCAAGCAGTGTGTCTGTCGAGTCTAATAAAATTCGCTTTCCCCATCTTGACCCCGACGCTATTCCTCTGCCTCATTCCTCCTCTCCTCTGCCATCGCCTGTGCCGTCTCAGCTCGCCAGCCCGGCTGACCTTCCGGGCTGGCTTTGACGTTTTTGCGGGCCGTCTGGATGGCGGCCCGGCGGCGCCGCTCCTGATGACTGGCTATATCTCACCAGGCGACCGACGGCAGCGACGGCGGCCGGGAGGGAGGGTGGTGAGATGATGAAAAACCGCCGCCCGCCGCCGGCAGGTCATATCACCGAGCCAGACAGGCGCCCGTAAACGAAAGATGAACGGACAGAACGACCCGGCTATGTCTTCTGCAGCATGAAGGGTGATGATAGTGAGACTGGACACTGGAAAACATCTTCAAGTTGAACCATTAAAGCTTCAGCTTCTCAGCACTTGGAACACCAAAAAGTACGTGTTCCTAAGACTCTGCCGACCCAGCGACAGCCATCCCCATAGAAACGACCACCACGCGCCCGGAGAGCGACACCCCAGCTCTGTCAGTCATCAGCAGCCGCCGGAGATAACAGTCTTTAGCGTCAGCCGGCAGACCATCACCTCCGCGGCAGAATAACGCAGTCCGCAGCCGAATAACGCAGTCCGCGGCCGAATAACTCGGTCCACTGACGGCAGCTGCGGGCGGCAACAAATAGAGTCGGCCAGCCGCTGCAATATGGGCCGACAGAGTAGCCGCCGGGCCGGACGGGAGATTGGGCTCATCATGCGGCCACGGTCTGACGGCCGCCGGGGACCGGGCCGGGCTCTCAGAGCGGCTAACAGCTGTGTCACATCCCGTCTCGTGGGATTGCAGAGAGACAGAAGCGGGAGGTGTATAGGGGGCATGGCACGAGTCAGGACTGAGGCTGGGATGGAAGCCTCTTTGAGAATCCAGCAATCACGACATGTTGAGATACTAGGACTCCTTGGTCGAAATAAGTCTGCTTGTAAAATGCGACACCACACGTCCAAACAAAACAAGACTCTAGCCAGTCTGCCTGCCTCTAGAGGGCAAACTCGAGTATTGGTGACCACCTGGGCAGATCAGGAGACATCATGAGACCGGCACAGCGTTGGGACGAGTTGTCCGCCGTTCATTCTGACACCCCGGTGAAGCAGCACCGTTGAGTCAGAAAGGCAGCCATTCGCACAGTCCACAGCAAAATGGCGGACCACCCCAGAGCCCGTACCAGTCGGGCCGACATCTGGGTGACCGGGCACAGGAACCGTGACCGATACCGCGAACAGAACCATATGGACAGATACGGCTGGTTCAGGCCAGATAACGGGTGCTGAAAGCAGGAAGCGAGACATGCTAGGAAGATGTTCGAATACATTTATTGGATCATTAGGCTTGATATTCAAATTGGTCGTCTAACGACGAAAAATAACAAAAGAACAGCACAATGAACCATATGGTGTCGGGGTATTAGAAAGTCAATTAGACACGCAACTGAATTATGGAAGCAATCAGCCAGGCAGGCCCAATGTTGATTGCGCGATGCATCATCAAATTCTTGCTGATGAGTTTCTCCTACAAGTCATGACCAGTCAAAGCCAATTTAGTGACGGCTGTCTGTGCAGATGCCAAACTAAGTTTCAGACTGACAAAAATACAGCCCAATAACGGAACTGACCAGCAATACATCATTCTAGAACCCCGAGCGCAATCTTTCCACGTCATAAACCAAATAAAGACACTGCAGAAAGGAGTAATAACCCAATATGTCGACTCCACAGCTGCACCGGAAAAAAAAAAATTGTCGAGCCGCAAATGTGATCAAAGGTCCAGCGACAGCACCACACACGGACGGATATTAATACGGAAACGGATACAGACTCACATAAAAACGGAAAAGGAAATTGACTGACCAGTGACCACCTGTGCTGCGCCGAACGCTGCATATTTGTCTTAGCTAGTCGCGAAAAATACAAGATAGTTAATGGATCCTCCTGAGTGTAAGTGTAAGCTGGGAAACAAAACAATCTCAGACAAAATAAGCACTTCAGCAAACGCCTACTTTTTACGTGCAGTCAACATAGCCAAGGCAGAATCACGGAGCTCTACAGGGACCAGAGATGAATACAAACGACCACTGCGGGTACCAAACGACACCTATACGACTCTCTGGGGGAGGTGTGATTGTATCAGAGCGGAATGAGTGGCGCGCGACACTCCCAGAGTCGCCGGCAACGGAACGACACCCCAGGGACTGCTGTGATGACAGCAGGTGTGAGGAATGCAGCGCCAGTGGCGACGGCGGCGACGACACGGACAATATGGTGGAAATGGACGAGCAATGTGCATGTACCGCAGTCTGAGGTTTGTATATACAGGGATGAGCAGCGCGGTGTTACTCAACTACGGTATATATGGTATAGGCGGTACGGGGTACGTGCGTGCGGGCCCGTAACTGGGGAGCGGGCCGCATAACTGGGATCAGTACGTGTATAACTACACTAATAAGGTTGATGGGTGGGGCATTGCAATACTGCGGCAAACACATGCGGTACGGTCGGTACGGGATAAGAGAGGTACGGTACGGGCGGTACGGGGTACGGGCCGTACCTGGGGTGCGGGCCGGACTGCCCATCACTGGGGAAGGGCTGACAGAGCGGCCTCCTGACCGGACAGAGCGCGACAGGTCAGGTCAGCAGATAAACGACACCAAACACATAACCCGGGGAAGACAGCACATGGACGCTTAGTAGCTCATCACAGCTCAGCCAAAAAGCAGTAAACACTAGCATTCAATGGCGGGCAAATTATTCTTTTTGGCGCCTCAACTAAGCAAACAGTTTTGAGCTAACTCGCAGCACGTTAAGAAGCAAGCAAATTATTCCACAAGTTGGAGCACAACGAGTTATGAAAGGGAAATATCATTTTATAGCGACAGTGATTTTCCCTTTCATAACGAATAAGAACTACCTGGCTATGACAAGCAAGCCAGCCGGTAGGAGCACTCAGACACATCAAACACAGGAAAGCATGCTTCGATCATTCACATATCTGGGCAAAAATATCAACGGACATGCCGCTCTAATCCAGCCACATAATGCCCCGCAGTTATGCCGTGGGTTTATCCGAAACCCCACCCACACCGGTAAACCCCAGCCACCGAGCCGAGAGCACGCCACGTTCCACACACCATCTCTTCCCCCAGCGGCGCCGTGTCCTCACCTCTGTCCCGCTTCCTCTTCTTGCAGTCGTAGTCGAGCCGGCGGCCCTGCAGCTTCTTACGGTGGTGCTGTGGGGAACAGGAGAAGATTAGTGATGACGCAGACGTAAGATAAGTACACAGGACAGGAAATCGCTTAGAAGCATACGTAAAGCTGCGAACAATCTCCGATGCTCAACTCATCACCTTCAAGAAGCGAGATATAGAAGTGAACACTTTTATCACTGTCACAGACAAAAAGAAAAACCAACAGCAGTGCAAGCTCAATGAAGCTGAACTTTGACCAGAGCATGGCTAAATAAATATAAAAAGACAATTGCCCCATCCCTGTTCTTTGTGTGCCAATTAAAATGGAGAAGCGTATAAGTCTGACCCTACAGACTGAACAAACATTTCAATAACATTATTGAGTGACCTTTATTGAAGTCCCACAAAAGCGCATTGATGGGATCATACTTTCGCATTGTGAATTTCAAAGCTGAAATATTGCCGTCGGTGGCTCAACCCAAAGTTAAGGTAAAAGAAAACATTGAACGATAATTGATGTTCATGAATATTCTTCGCTGCTTTAATCCAAATACGACTGCCTCAGGAAACTTCTCGTTAGTTATCAAAAAGTCATGGATCATCCAATGCATAATTAAAATCATTACTGCAACTTTACCTCGCTTATGGTTCACAAGAGCTCTTTGAAGGCATAGCATTCCCCATGCATCTCTGGGTAGAACATAACAGTTAATTGTTTATTGTTTATTAGGCATTGTCAGCCACAGGCAAAACCCAATGACGGCTGAGGTCAAAGTAAAATATAAACACGCACACGCACACACGCACACACACAAGACACACAATATTTCATCACACCTGCCTACGCACATGCATATGCCTATACCCACCACAGACAAAAAGCCGCGGGACACTTTAAGACAGCAATAGCTCGTATAAAAGTGGCAAAAGGCCAAAACACTGAGATACAATAAAAAAGGAACAATAAAATGACACATGATCTGTAAAAAATGCAAAAGATAAAAGTAATGCAAACAATAGCAGCCTACGTGACTACGTCATACAAGTACCAAGGCCTCGTGCGTAGGCACGGATGCGCGCGGTGCAGTGGGGACTAGGCTGAAAGAAATCCTCGTCTGGATATTTGTTCAGGAACTCATTCACTAGTTTCGGGACTCGTACGCCGAGGCCGTTCTTCACCGTATCAACCCGTCCAAAAGGTACGTTGAACAAGCCCGTCTGCCTAGAGCGCCGGCCAGGAACACGCAGCGAAAACATAGTCACAAGTAGCCCACAGTCCAGTCGGCCGGCAAACACAGAGCGTATGAACTTCAGGTCGGTCTGAACAAGTCTAGCTTTGATGGACATACAGTGAAAATGTTGGAGGAGAGACTCATAGTCCATCGAGCACCGGCTATGTGTCTTGGCGCCTAACCACATCAGGTAACGGTGTTGCAGTCTCTCCAATCTCGCAAGGTGAGTAGGTGCTGCGCCACTCCAGACGACACTTGCGTATTCCACAACCGATCTGACATGGGCATTGTACGCCGCCATGACTGCCCGGTGATCGAAGTACGGCAGCCGGGTACGGTGTGAGACCTGCATGCTGCGCATAAGTAGACCTAGCATGCGGTTGGCCTTGCTCACACAGGCGTCAACATGCGCGCCAAATGTTAGCCTGGAGTCCAGGATCACACCCAGATCTCTGATCTCCGTACACCGCTCGAGTGTACGGAGCATGCCAATTAATGAGCATGAGAATTAATATGCATGCCATGTTCGATTTCTAAAGAAGCTCGGTAACACCGAGCCTCGACCATGCCCATCCAGCAGACTAAGAATCGTCCGTCCCTCCCGAAATCCATCCCTGCCAACCGGCCCATTCCATTGGCCAGTAAAGGAGCTATGAACTCTGGATGACACCAAAGGACCTGGATCTATCAGAAGCCGGCAGTCGCATCCCGATGGACCCTCAGAGGTTCTACCCAGCTGTCAGAACCTGTTAGTATCACTGATATTTCTCTGAAAGCCTCTAGCTGGGAGCACATCTTTTTCGTAGATTCCCATGCGACTCAAGATACGGTTACCAAAATGCTCTATAGAACCCCTCGAGGAGAGCCCATGATCACCATGGTAACGCTGAAAAACATAGTGTCTGGCAGGAGGTGGGGAGCCGATGACGTCAGTCTGCTTCTTGGGAAACCCACTAAGACTGTTAGGGGAAGCCATCAAAGAAGATGCGAGGCCGGGTGGGGTCAGAGCGCAATGGTATGACGGGCAGAGCCGGCAAACGGGGCGAGGGTAAGGTAGAGTAAGGCGTAATTGGGCACTGAACAGGACTCGGAGTTCACAGCTGAGTGCAGTGCAAATGAGATAGGAAAGCAAGGCATTTGTATATAGGCTGTCAATGTGTTGGAAATACGTTTATATGTAACCAGTGACATTGATAAGAAATGACAAATATGTGAGGATCACTAACAGATCACTAGCTAATGATCACTAGCCTGATTGCTAGCAAGGAGCAAACGTCAGCGGAACAGTCTGCAAATATAAGCGTCTGTCAAGACACGACATATAAAGAGGTCTTGAAAAATGGAAGCGCATTTAGCTGACACCCCGCCTTTCTAAAGTGCCGACTGCCAGCTTCCACTCACCATGACTTCCTTGAGATCCTTGCTCTGCAGGTGGTGCAGCGGCTCGAGGAAGTTCTGCTTCATGTTGTCATCCAGCGCGTATTTGATGTCGGCGATCTGCTTCATCGCCTCACCAGTCTCGATCATTGCCTGGGCTGTAACGGGCAGGACCAGGACGGTAAGAGAAATGCGGCTGGGAGGGCGGCGACACCGGCTATAATGGGAGACATCCGTCCGTCCGCCCTATCGGTGAATGGGCCATCTGCCGGTGGATGTAGCTATTTCCGCGGCCGACGCCATCCCATCGATACTGGTGACTAAATGATGACATCGCGCGCGCCGTAACAGGATCAGCCAGCCAGCCGTTTGCTGAAGCCGGATCGATGTTGTACCAGAGCGGGCAGTGAAACGGTACCAACCCAGCCCTTTGAACACGCTAACTCGAGGAAGAAGTCATGGACATTGAGCAAGCAACATCAACAGCACCAACAGGCAGACGCCTACCGTTAAAGCAGCACTTCAATAAGATTACTGCCATCCCACTCACATCAAAACTAACGACCGCGCTGGCGGCGGAAGCGGGGGTGGGGGCGGTGTGGGCGGTGGCAGCGGTGGGGCCGGGGCGGCGGGCGAGAGGGGATGGAGGATCACTCCGGCTCACCGAAAGGCTCCTCGTCGCCCAGTTTCCTGCCGAAGTTGACCATGCAGTCGCCGAGCACGCCCTCCGGCTGCGGATAGGTGGCCGCCTTCGCCTGTCCGGAGAGCTTGGAAATACCTGCCGAAGGTCGAGGGTCAGGTCACAGACTGGTGGGTGTTGCTGATTGGGTAGAACCACGGTCCAGAACAGCGGGGAAAGTTGGCGGAACAAAGGAATGGAATACTAGAGATACGAAAAGATACAAAGGGTGTAGAGTTGCTATCAACAGTGTAAGATGATAGTAAGAGAACAGGTTGCATTCTGGCAGAGCATTCGACACACGGTTAATTAAGATATTTCAAATGTAGTTATTAAAAATTCATCCTAAACCCGTTCTAATGGAGCTCGGTGAGAGAAAATGAATAATGATGTCTACAATGAGAAATATCGGGAATATTTACAGAGTAATACAGGGAACAATGTCGACGGACTATGCCGGGACAGGGACGTCCGTTACCGACAAAACCTGTAGAAAACGAATATTGTGAAAAAAGATAAAAGCCAATAACTCTGAAATAGTTCACAGCAAACGGTAAAATAAATGCGGTAAAAAGCACTGTGCTAAACATTTCAATGTAAATGGCAGGGTCATTCGAGACTGTCCCGTTTGTCGTGCAGAGGTTCGCTGAAAATAAAACAATGCTCAGAAGCGCAACATATGGCTGTCGGGAGTCTATACAAAAACAGGCATCCACACAATCCGATCGTGTGCCAGTGCTTATATTGAACTAAAGGTGCATGACTACTCACGCTTGAAACTGAAACGAGAGGTGCCTGAAAGTCAGACATAGCCCGATGACTACTGAACTCAAATTGGACTGCACAGAATTGCTACAAATGTCGCGAAACTAAACAAACCGGACAGCTCCTTAGGTGTGTAAAACGATTCTGGGTATTTTCACGGGTAGAATATCAAACAAAACGACATTTGAGACATCACTGGTTTAACGTGAGGCGTAAATGTCAAATTACGAAGGGAAACATTTAAGCATTCATATCGAGACCTTAGTCTTGTTAAAACACTTTTAGATAGGGAGACAATCATTTAGAGACATAATATTTCTATTCCATTTTATCACACGGATCACATTTTCTCTTGCACAAAGACGGAGCCTACGCCCACAGCCCCAGCTACTTTGCACCAATTAGGCACATCAAACGCGGAAGTCAGGCTTCCTTTACCAAGAGCCGCGGTACTGCGAGACGCGAGCGTGGCATCGATTTGTCGTGTCCCCTCCCGGATGTTGTCTGCAACCCGCGGGGGGGAGAGGGGGTCGTCGACGCCGACCATGCGGGTTTCGTCAACACCCGGCCGACGGGAAGACGTCCCTTCTCTCCACCGCGTCTGGAGTAAACTCCCGGGCCCACTCGAGACGAGGCGGCCGTGCGTGAATCGTTTGACGGCAAACAGGACTAATACCGCTGGGAGCCGGCAGCTGGTCGCGTCTCTCGACATACACGGGGCAGTGTCTGACGGCTGTTAGTGCGTCCGGGAGACGCCTGTTTGCTGCGGGTCTGAGCCGGCGCGGCGCCAGCTGTGCGGTGTGTCTGAGCTGGCCCAGTGTCGGCAAAGTCTGGGTCACTGTCTGCCACCTGGACCGCACACCGGCGGTTGTCTGTTGTCTGGACCGCCCCACGCCGGCGACTGTCCTGTGTCTGGCCCAGGTCAGGCCGCCGGAGTTGATTTTCGGGCGGACCAGATGGTGCTGTCATTTCTCCGTACCAGTCAGGCATGAGACCGACCTAATAAGTGTTCCATGGCCAGCTCGGATCGGGCCAGGCTCCACGAAAAGGCTACAGCTCATATGGAGCCAGCCGGAGCATGGGAGCAGACGACGGGCCCAGCTGTAACGTTGGATTCCAGCCGCACGGTCTGCGCTGCTGCCGTTGCTAGTGCTTCTATATAGGAGTTGGGACATGCACAACTGTCCTGTCGGCTGCCCAGCGAGGGATATTGACATGGACTGTTGAACCACGATACCTCGCTGCCGAACCGGGATCCCGGCCCGTGACCAGTCCTTAGCGATCAGGGCACGGCCGCGGCATCCGGGTCAGGCCCGGTGGTCGGCTGGAGGGCCGCTTGGCAGCCGGCCGGGTTCTATTTGTCGCCACAGGTGTTGGCCAACAGGAGATCCGAGACCGGACAGGACCAACACCGGGGCTCGGTCCGGAATACGAACGGCCGACAGCAAAACCAGGTCCGGGATCTGCGCCGGAACAACAGCCGGTTCGGAAAACAAGCCGAAATTGAGGAGGCGTGGTCTGAGTGCGATCGAGACAAGCATTAAGGAGAGAGGTTCAGGATCAGCTACGTGTCGGCATTGTGATCTGTTACCGAGAGTATTCGGTCAAATACCTACATAATTCAAGACTAAACATGACAAATAGGTACTCGAAACTATGCATCTTGCCTCTTCGTCACAATCCGATGTTTTACTCGTATATCTACGCGAAATACTCATCTCAAATGAATTCCTCTCGATTCCTCTCGTAATATCTCTCCACTTTACCGGCGTATAGATTGGTTCCGGCCGACATACAGCAAACACGCCATTGCAGAGCGCACATCAATCAACATATATGCATCCAATCTCTCCTGGGAATCTCATCTTCATCATTCTCCCCGCATCGCCCATCTATCTATCGCGCCGAAAGGCATACTAAACAGCACACATTCCTATGCATTCGTCCGCAATCAGCCGGTATATTACTCCTTTGTAGTCGATACTAGTGATATTCGATGAATGGAATAATCTATATGATAACATTTTTATCTAAAAAGGTAATTCCCTCTTTCGATCAATGATACCTCTTCCGATCAATAGCACCTAAAGGTCACCACTGTCTGCAGCATGGGCGATGTATTTACACCGATGACAAAGGCTTAGGTTCGCCCACGCCTGGTCACGCCATGAAAGCACGCCGGTCCCACGTCCCTGTCCCGACCGACCTTCGGTTAGTTCTGAAGGGCGGGGACTTGTGGGAGGTTCACAATAGGCTGAGAGGAGGCCGGTGGAGCAGAGGGGTGGGTGGGTTCTAGCGGTAAAACGGGCAGGCCGCTGTCCCGCCCGCCCTGACTGTAAAGCCGGCCGCAAACTGTTCAGCTGTCTGTTAGCTGTCTGTCGCCGAAATCAGAACTGGCAGCGGGTAACAGCGATAGACAGCGACAGAAAATAGCAGACGTCTGTCACTGGCTTACGGTAGCTAAGAGAAGACGGGTATTTCTCAGTTCTCACTTTGAGTCCCAACTCACAGGTAGGTCATGCTACGACACTATAGCTTGACCACGTTTCGCTTATGGGAACGCCTCTGAAGGTCCCAACCAGTAAGTGATAAAATGCAAGGCATCGTTATTTTCAACGTACACAAAGCCTTCCTTCTCTCGTCCCTCCGGCGCTTACAACAGCCAGGCAGCGACATCGCTCACCACCCGCCTGTCACGGTGCTGCCACAGTAGCTGGACTTGTGTCGGTCGCACGCCTCACAAACATCGGACCTGTCACAGTCTGTCATCCGCATCAACCGGACCTGTCACAGTCTGTCAGACACGTCAACCGGACCTGACACCTCACCACCCGCTAAAGACTCGCTGATATACAGCCCGACGAGTGCCGAGCCTTCCAAGGTGCCGTCGCAGACCTACGAGCTTTTCCGGACCATTGAATCGCGGTCGTGCAGGAGTTATCTCCGTCGTCGAGCTGAAACGACGCCGGGCGGCCTCCGGAGTCGTTTTGGTCAAACGACGACCGGCTCCGCTTGGGGCTTTATGGTTGGCCGACGGTTTCGATAAGCTACTTTTGTGTTCATCATTCTGGGCTCAAGTACCGTTCCCTTCATAGACGGGAACGGAGACCAATATTTCACAACAGAAATACGTGAACGTCAGACGTAAAGGGACCCGGTCAATGCACAGATAGCTGCGACCAGTGGCATTTCGTCCGTCCATCGGTGTCCTGACCCCCTCCCCGCCTTTCACGACATACCCAGCAGTCACCGTTTTCCCTTCACCCACGGTAGCGTTCAGCGCATTCCGTGAACCGTGAGCCTGGGAGAGACCGGTCACGGTCGGCCGGTCCCTGTCCCCCAGCTGACCGATCCGGTGACGTCATCATGCCGCCAGTGACGTCACGGCTGACTCAGCGTCTGAGCCGAACCGTGACGCATCGACAGGTGTCGAATAAGGGAAAGGTGCGCAATGGAGCCGGTGTTTGAGCTGCCGCTGGACGAGACAATTATAGCTGCTAATGTCGGGGCCAGAGAAAAACACGAGCAGGATAATGACAATCAAGGGCTACTTGTTTAACTAATCTCAAGTAAGCGGGTCACTCTGCATTTCGTATGCGGTTTGTGCCGTGCAGTGCATTGTGCAAATGCATTGCGACTGTCACGTTGGAAAACAATATATAGCAGTGAATGGGGCTTAAATTTCCAAGGCCGACCACGCTGCGAACTCCGTGGCCGTGGCATGGCGAGAGAAATGTCCGCCACATATCTGGTCATACTGCCGAAAATGGAGCTCGTAAACATCACGAGTGTTCGGGAAAGGCCGGCCGACCGCCAGACGGCCAAATAGGGACAGGTGACAGACGAGCTACACTGGAACGAGGCGGTGATATTACTGAACTCTGTTGAGCAGTAGGTACGAAATTCGCAGCATTGCTTTGGGTCAGCGAGTGAAGCCAATTCCCACAGAATAAAAGATGTTTGAAAAATAGTTGGGAGGCCAGCAACAGCTTCGGTATTTAATTTTCATCAAGCTTTTAAGCAGAAAAGGGTAGAAAGACACATACGCCCAAGTTCATCAAGATAAACGTCTCGTCACAAAAAAAAAAACTGAAAATAATCTATTGCATCAACAATAACTACAAACAGTATCAAAATACTCGATTACGAAAAGAGTCTCAATTTCGCCGAAAACGTACGCAATCACGGGCCCACTGCGGTCTGTCCTTACAATACAACGCTCTCGGCCAGCGGAGCATCGCTAAGAGCGGTTGGCGTCTGTGGCTACCGCTTCAATTAGTCCTGGATCGTCTGCTCAGCACTGGGGTCATCTGCGCCCGACGCGAATAGAAATTTCACGCGCCAGCGAGTGGTTGTCCAGCCTGGCAGCAGAGCCGCCGACGGCCAAACCAAATACCCGGTGACCTGGCCGGTCGGTCAGCGCTCCAATGCAACGGGGGGAGCGGGGGCAGCGGGTTCAGCCGAGAGCATGGTCCATGGAGCTAATCAGATACAGGGAGCCATGGGATTGAGCGATCAGCGAGGGAAGCCAGGTTGATGGTGGGAGGGATGATTTAATAGAGGGATGTATGTCAGCTGTTGTGAATGCTTTACTTGGTGTAGTTCCTCCTAGATATAGCAGATCTCAGGCAGAAGCCAGGGAAGCCTGGTTGAGAGGAGGATGGATGGGTTTTTAGAGAGATGTGTTCTGGTTGTGGGGATTTTACTAGGTGTAGTTCCTCTATCATAACAGATCTCGTTGATGCTGAACAGCTGCTATGCGGCCGTGAAAACAGATTGACGTAATATCTAGCAGCCAAAACTGGGTACCTACATGGAGGTCAGGCACCCATCAACACATACAGGTATTGGTGCACCGGCAAGGAAGTAATTCTCTGGCATCATCATTTCATCAGCATCCGTAGCTGCGCTCGCAGTCGGTCGCCAAGTTCTGTGACCATCGAGGTCCACCTCACCAAAGATCCCCCTCCCCTCCCCCCTCTCTCTCTCTCCCTCTCTCTCTCTCTCTCTCTCTCTCTCTCTCTCTCTCTCTCTCTCTCTCTCTCTCTCTCTCTCCCTTTCTCTCACCTTTGACGGCGGACATTTTGGCGCGCGAGGCGGGGTTGGGGTGCAGGAACTCCCGCGTCTTCACCTGCAGCTCCTCAATCAGCTCATTTGTGACGTCCGTTTTCTGGGAACGCAGAGACCGCGGTGTCACCAGGGGACGCGGTACAGAGGACGGGCGGGCTGGACAGTGTGGAGGATGGGATGACGAGATATTGCTCTATTATACAGGGGTGTGTGAAGGAAGCGGCGTCTCCAATCTCCCAGTGGCCAGTCTGGGCGGTGGGGTCACGCTCACGAGATTGTAATGTTACACAGAGGCGGAGTGTAAAGGAAGAGGTGGGCGGTCAGTCATGGGGCGGAGGCAAGGTCGTTGAAGAATGGAAGGCGTTGATCATATGAGCAGGCGTTGACAAGGAGGGATGACAGGAAAATGAACAGAGGTTCTGCAGAGGAGCTGAGACTCGTGTGATCAACAGGGTGGAACACAACAACTAGGGCGGAACCACCGGCACGAGAAAGGCAGATGGCCTCAACACCCACAAAACCTGTCCATTTGTGTGCATATTTCTGCGGCGAGAGAGGCCATATGGCGTGCCGAGTGTCCGTGAGGCGATTCAATATCCATCCAGCACGCGGGTCACGCAATTAGCAGAGGTCGAGGACCGGCGACGGGCTCAGCTCTCTCAAAGGCACACCGGGCTAGCCGAGCGCCGGATGGTGCCAGTAATCAGCTTTAGCAGTATGCCGAGTTGATCTTAGGTGATCCCGGAATGACATTTACTCTTGATAGCAGATTAACTTGTTAAATTACTTCCCAGTCACCTAAGCATGAAAACCGTTCATTTTGTTAAGTGCATTACGTAAGATGCAACATAGTCTACCTCATTTTTGAATTGAGAAGCTGTTTAGAACTAAGCGTGTAGCTAGAAAAACAAAACACGAACACAAACAGTCAACTCACAAATTACCAAATTAAAACCCACAAATATTCATGGAAAACAGCCTTCCGTTGTGAGCTGACGCAACTCGCCGGCACCCTCCGTTCGTGACCGAGTCGGTGGCAGCACCGGCACCAAATTTGAGCCCGTGCATTCCTGAACACACGCGGCGTGCGACGCGTGCCAACGGAGGCTGTCAGTCGGACCCCAGCCGGCCGGCAGTGCCCGAGGCACGCCGGCTACACGGAGCTCAGCTCACAGGGTGAGTGCACCTCCGGTGGCGAGCTGGTGTAGGCTCCGGTTCACGGATCATACTATCCTGCCACCGAACACTACAGAACCAAGAGCTCAGCAAAGTTTATAAAGTAACAAACAGGTAACTTCGTTTCCGCGAAAATGATACTAAGGAGCTCGACAATTATGCAGAAACCGTTCAAGCTGCATACAGCGGCGCCTACAGAATGCATTCAAATTGATATAGCCGCCTCATAATATCGCAAAGATCAAGATTCCCAAGGTATCGTGGGGATTACAAACCTGAACTCAAGGAGAACTTCCGTGTTATATGTATACCTATGCAATATGCATCGTAGCTAATCAAGCTAATTCAAAAGAACCCATTGACATTCAGACGGTGTATTCCCAGCGAACACTTAATTAATTTTTGCGAGTATCCAATCTCAATTCGAATGTCTGAGAAGAACGCCATTTGCCCAAAGAGTCGAGCTAAGCCTCATAATCCAATCGCGTGCCTGGACATCACTGATGATATATCATCTCCACAAGGCGTGAATATGTTGTAGTAATCTTGGGCGTGAACGATGCACTAAGGCCAGGGACATTTCTCGCTGACACTCGCTCAGCCCCTTAACATACTCACCCGCTCCATTTCTGTGAACTCGTCGTCGAGTTTGGTGCCCTCGGCACCGCCCATCTTCTCCGACACATATTGGTTGGCCTTGTTGATCTGCTTTCTCAGGCCGGCGAACGCCATCTTGCCAGACTCTGGAAAGGAGAAACGAAACGGGTCAGTTTGGAACAGATACAAATAAAGAAGTTAATTCAGGCACGGCCAGCTCAGTAAGAGAGCTAACCTGGTAACAGGGCCCTGAACAAAGTAGCCCCGAGCCGAATATAAGGAGAGCAAACTAATTCAGATCTGGTAGGACTATTGAATATGGATATTGCTGAAAGTTTATACTTTTCATTAATAATCTGGGAGAAGTCCAAGGCTTTGTAGCTCTTGCAGATATTGTTCGGACGATAAGACACGCAGTGGTGGAATTAATTAGTAAAATAATCATGGATGGAGTCAACCAGCCGTGCCTAAAAGTTAGTGGCAGCGGCTAGCGCTACCAGGGAAACCCGATGCAGAAACCAAAGCCGCGCTACATAGCAGCAGACACGGCAGCAGCAGCCGGCAGACAGAGCAGCTGTCAGCTGTTAGCCTGTCTGCGGCGCCCGGTTTCACCAGCTCGGGGCCAACCAACACCGAGCGGCAATGCCAAGGTTTCCGCCACCCCGCTCCGCCACCGGTGGGCGGGGCGGGGCAGAGGGCGGATCGCAGGCCGGTCACGGCCACCGCGTCGCCGCCGAGCCCCGCTGATTGTCGAAGATTGGTGACGTGCCGGCCATGCTAACCAGTGTCCGGCGGCATCTCGGCTCGTCGGCATACGGCGACCGTCGCGTCGGTAGCCTCGGTGACCGACTCTCGGTATCAGTCCAGCGCAAGGACGGTGATACGGCACAGTATGATCTCGCGGCGGATGGGTGGACAGCAGCAGGCCGCATTAGACGGGCTGAACTAACAGCTCGCTGGAAGGCAGACGGAAGGTAGCAGATGCCAGCACGGCAATCCTTAGCGGCCTTTCAATATGACCTCAGCAGTCGGCGCACCCAATACTCCGGTCAGTAGCCGCGCCGAGGTCAGCAGCCGCAGTCCGCAGGAAGATGGATAGATGGATAACAGATGGACGCGGCAGCAGCAGTCATCTGGGACAGGACATTCACAAGAATGGGAGCACAGACAGACTCGACGAAAGAAGCCGGGCAAGCATCTGACATCGCTACGCCTCGCTGCAAAACAAGGAGAGGCAGCACCCGCACCAGCCGCGCTGCTGTCACCTCCACTGTCACCGTACCACGCCCTGTCACGGCCACATCACGGATACTTCACGATTATATCACGGTAACACCTCAGCTGCAACTGTGACCTACAATGGAGTAATTGACAGCTCCGATCACTTACCATCAGACTCCTTACTTGCCATACCGCGGCACGAATCCCACTGCGTGAACAAGCTGCAGGCGTCGGCACGATTGGGAAATTCAGACTGAGCACCGCTCGCCCAAGGGACTTTGGCCAGATTGTCTATCTGTGAGGGCCTCTAGAGCCGGAAACACACCACCGCCATATCAGGCACTTGAGTTCAAAGCTCGGGTGAGGCAAGCCACCTGGCGCTGTCGAGTCGGGTTTTAAAGTCGCTCTCAGGAAACGGGGTTGCACCCATCCAGTGAGTCGGCTTTGAATGAAGGCGGATGCTTTGAGACAAACTTGGTTGGAGTGTTAAATGATGAAACCGCTACGAGCCTGAAACTGAAGGATCTCGAGATCTGAGATGGCACTTCAAAGTGTGAGAGCTGAAATTTGGCGGCCAGATGTGAGATTTAGACAGACATAGGCTGTAGTGCACCTTAGCCCTGGACGACCTTGGGGCCGCCTCCATCACTGAGCATGACTCAGAGGCAAACAGCGCCGGTGGCGCCGCGAGCAGGCGGTGATACACCGCCGACACCAGACGGAGAGGCGCAGCCAGCCACCAGACACATCACTGACGCACCGCAATGACGCAGCCGTCACTGAGACCACACTCGGCTCATGTCAGCTCGCAATATTTTGCATAATGCTGAGTCGATAAGGAAACCTATACCACTCTCGGGCTAAAGAACGGGTCCCAATGATGATCGCAGTACGCCGCACGACTGGAATCAGCTGCTGTAGAAAACCAGTAAGTCCGGTTCACACCGCACGGTGACTCCGTGATAAAACACCGCGATGGTATCCGGAAGGAGGAAACGGTTCACATCCGATGAAATTAGTCACTGTATGACAGCGTCCAGTTATTGCCGATGACAGGTGAAACGGAAAGTCTTCGACCCGAAGTACCATGGACGTTTGGTGACGTTTACACAGGACAAGGAAGGAATACCCTTTCGCCTGCAATTGGATGAATGATTCACTGCCAGTTTAATAAATGCATCTTTGAAATGCAAAGCACTTATGAGAAACAGTAACACAGACCAAAGACGAACCACGTCACCCTTTCATCACCGATGACGGTAGATAACCCTCATCTGAGCGTGATGAAACTATCCAGCCCGGCAATGCCCCGCGGGGATCTCCATGCCGGTCGGACCCTGTACCCCGGTCCCATCCGCGCCCGTCAGAACGGCCGTAATCTATAGGAGCGGTCGCTATGGCCGGCCCGGGTGACACAGGCCGACCTCCCTGCCCCGCTGACCTTTCCGCGCCGGCTCCGGCATCGCTGCGCCGCGTCACCACTGCCGCTGTCGCGCCACCGCTCGCCGCAGCTCCTACCGCACACCACCGCACTCAGCGGAGTCCGCGGACCGTCTCCCGGCGGCGGCGGAGGGCGGACCAGACCGGGCGGACCGCCGCTGGCCGGCCGCCCACCGTCCGACCGGCCAACACGGCCAATCCGCCCAGCTGGCACCGGCAGCGGCACGACGCGCCCACTGCCCGCTCCGGCGGTGGGTAATCTCAGTAGGCCAGCGGACAATGGGCACCGGACGCCGGATTACGGACATTGGGGTATATGGGACGGCGGGTAGGGAACACTGTCGTAAAGGCAGTGGAACAGACGAGATACCCCGGAGAACCGGCAATAGGACATATGGGATACCATACCGATATGAGAACAGTGGGGTGTGCCATCAGTGGAACAGATGGAGAAGGAGGATGTCGTCACGTCTGTGCCAACTATCCGTGCCAGCACCACCACCATCAGACTCACGGCAGACAGTACGACAGGCAGCATGACCGCCAGCTGCATCAAAGTAGTCTTTGTCTGCCTCTGAGCGCAGCACGCCTATCTAAAGCACCCCTCCAGGACCCGTCGTCTCATGGAAATCGGCTTCCGAGCAGCAGTCCCCGTCGCCATGCCCGCTCATGGATGAACGGAGAGACGACACGTTCGTATCAATTACCCCGTTTACATGACTCATTCAGCCTATACGGAAATATCCGATTAGCCAGGGAACGGAAAAATGCGTTTTGGTGGCCCCGTTTACATGAGCCTTATCGGAAAAATCCGTTCCGGAACGGATAATTCCCTTTACGCCGGCAGCCCGAAAAAAACGGATATTTTGCGCATTTTTACATGTCTGGCGCAGCTCCTATCAAGCATTATTTGTGCCTGTTTTAGGCTTAGTTTACTTGATTCTTTAAAGTTTTGTATGTAGAATTGGAAATAATCATGGCACAAGCCATTATTTTACTTGTGTGCTGTAAAAGAAGCGTGATTAACTGTCAGAAAGCAAGAAAACAATTGAGGTCTTGGACAACATTGAAGAGCACATCTATATTGAAAGTCTTTTTGGTTTCAGAAAAAGGCTAAGACAGCTCATAATAGTCATAGCTCATCATGATGGACCTCCAGTAAGTTGACAAAATGAAAATGCATGAAAGGATGTGCAGGATGGTGCCACACTTCAGAAAAAATTTGTATGAAAGTGGGTGGTGCGGGTTTGTGTGTACATTTTTGGTTGACACATTTGAAGCACTGGAATATTCCAGCATTTTATTTTCATTTTGTGCTTTTAGCTGCTCAGTTCTTCAAAGACAGAGGTCAGATCAGTACTAGGTGAATTGTGTAGTAGATGTGACCTGTGCTGTGCATTGCTTGACTGTCGGGTGCAACACAGTATCCATCAGTTCCATGTGTTTTAGTAGTCATAACAGAAATTACATCTTACATCTACTCACCACCAAACTTTGAGACACTATCAGTGCAATTTTCAAAATGCATAGAATAATCCACTCTCAATCACACCAGGTAAGATGTGAAGATGAAGTCCGAGTGGTACCTACTACCTATGTGGTTTGGTAGGTTGGTTGACCTTGTAGATTGGTAGGAAGTAGTTTGGTATAATAGGTTGTAGGCATGTAGGTGTGTTTGTAGGATGGTAGGTTGAAAGTTAGGTTGGTAGGTAAGGTTAGGTATGATTCTACAAATTCCACAAAACTTGCCAGTTACCTGCTTCCACCATCCGAGATTAACCAAACTTTCAGAGACCTTCCCACCACTGAAGAATCTACTTCTTTGGAACAATTATCTAAGTACATTTAAATATTGGTGGTGGTGGTGGGGGGGGGGGGGGCAGATGGCAGTGTCACTGAGTAAATTTGGCTGTGTGTCTTGTGTATATTTTGGCATGCAGCCAAGTTCCTGTCCCAACCAGCCTGCGTGCCCTGCCGTCTGGTGGCTGTTCGCTGAAGCATAAGTTATCTGAATCACTGCTAGGAAGTTTGCAGTACCTAGGTAGAGAAAATTTTTGGGAGCATGTACTAAAGCAAAATAAATCAAGCATCATATCCAGTGTACTAAGCACTAAATGGCACTACCATGCTGTTCCAAGTGGCTATAGGGAGCGACTGGCTGGGAAGGCTATGTTGGTTGCCCTGGAATTGAACCCTGATTGTTGAATCTAAGAAATAAGGAAATTACCCCTCAACTAGAATGCTTCCGTTTTGAAGCATAGGACGTTCCTCTCAACACTTATGTAGGTACTTCATGAATCTGCCACAATGGCGCGAAATCAGGGGCAAAAAGTGGATTTCATTGTCATTAGACCTACCATTCAACATAAATATGTATTTTGATGTGTAAACTAAAAAATTTCATCTATAAAACATGCATATTCATGTCATTTTCTGCTAGATGCGCAAAAAATCCGTTTAGGCCTGACGTCCTAAACGGATTTTTCCCATTAATTCATCGGATAATTCCGTTCCGCGTAATCGTCATTTTTGCGCGCCCAATCCAGTTTACATGAGTCGAAACTTGCGCACTTTTCGCTAAACGGAAATATCCGTTCTAAACGTCATTTTCGCTGACTCATGTAAACGGGGTAAATATCCGAGTTCCAAGAGCGTTGAGTGCCGCTGTCGTCTGGTACTCTGCACAGCGGCATTCATTTTCCATGTCAGGCGCACGCTTCTAGAGGATATCTTGGCCATCGATCTTTTACGTCGCAGACGCAAATGGCACACGATATCACTCCTGAGATTTCACCTCTAATACCAATTAGCTTATACAATATACATATTCCGATCAAATATCAGCATATGATATTCAGATAGAGGTCCATAGCAAAACATACTAAAAAAGCGGACAGCCTGCGGCAATCCACAGAACACAGGAAGGATCCACAAGCATACGATCCTCAAGGAGACAGGACCGGAGCTCCGCCCTCGGGGAGACTGTTGACCGACAGGCCAGCGCTCTGCCCTCGGGGTATCGGGCAGGTCAAAGTTCGGCTCTTTGCCCTCGGGGCGGCTGGCGGAGCAATATCCGGTCGGGTCGACCAGACCCGTATCGTGTCGCCCGCGTGTGCCGTCCGCTTCCGGCGCCGTCCGCAGGCGGGAGGACGGACGTGCGGGGCGGTGCGCAGCTGAGAAACGAGAGAGGCTGGAACACCAGGAGAGAAGTTGACAGCCGGGCCGATATATAGCTGGAGAGGCAGGAGAGACAGCACGCATGCATTCCACTGCGCACTCTGTGTTTGAACGGAGCAGGCTAACGAACGCCCGTGTGCACCATCCAACCCCCGGGACGAAGACAGGTGGCACAGCCACTCCTATGAACTTAAGTGTACCTTAAAAAAACTTATCCGACTCATTGGAAAGCATTCTTCCACCGGGAGAAATAACCCAGGAATCTGTTGGACCGTGCTGGGCCATGACACCCAAGCGACCAAGCCCGGCCTTATGTCTTCTCCATGCCACCCAATTCCATGTTCAATTTCCATCGCCTGGCTAGCATCAGAGCATTCGCAGATATTTTTCAAAGTAACGCGCTTTGCCCTAGTTTGAGCCGTCATCGTCATCAACGACCGAACAGATTGACACTTTCTGAGCGACCGCCCGCTAGATTGAAATGCACGGGTCGCTGAACAGACGACGCTGCAGTCTTCCGCGCGGATGTGAACTCGTCCGATTGGCAACACTCAGCACTTCCCAGCCCGAGACGGCGCAAGTTAGGGCTCGGAAGAGAGGATCAATTCTGTAGAGCCCATGGAAGGATTGGCCCGGGGGACTATTGACCGTCTTTTGAAACTAACGCGACATCTCGAGTGCAATAATCACGCAATCTCAGACGATCTTGAGAGGAAATATAGCTGATATACATAGTGCACTAGAAAACTGAAAAAATACATTTTCAGCGGACCTGCTGCTAACATTTAATTGCCCAAAGGGTTGAAGTGACCACGCTGATATCGGATGACCATACACCGCACTGGACAGGGGAAATCCAGCAAAAATACCCCACACCGGACGTATTACGTAGACTGATCCGGTATCTAATTGGCATAATCGTGCCGAGTTGGAACCATAATGACCCATGGAAGAACGGGGGGTCATGAATAGATGACATTCATCATACCGGGTACACCATACAACACATAATGGCAATACCAATCCACCCCGACTGCTATAGCCTCGATCGAAGGATCACAACACACGCCCATGGGGCGGCGAGGGCAAAGGCGAGCCCCAGCCGGGGGCCGACCCACCGCCCAAAGGTCGTGTTGCAGACTTGGCAGATTGCCAGGCCCCGAGCCGCGCCGCTCAGGCTTTCTATTGATGAGCGACCCCCAAACAGCGGATCAGTGGGTCTCAGCGGTAGGACCGTTCAATGCAGCCGGCCGCCGGAGACATTCGCCACAGGCTCCTCAGACAAGGAGGCGAGCGAGCAGATAAAAACTGAAAACCTGAACAAACTTTAGACCTCCGGAGGGAAGCCATGTCTGCAGAGGTTGTTCCAAGGGACGGAGAGACTAGACACCCTGGAGACCAGACAGAGTCGAGAAACTTTGACCGATCTGGCCGACGCCATTGGCAACCGAAGGGCGAAGGCTCTAATTGGGGACAATGCCAACTTCAAATGACCCCTTCATCCTCTCACAAAGTTCAGAGGCGATAGTTACGACCTCACGTAGGTGCCACCATGAGACCCACCACACTACACCACCTCTGACGTACCGACCGACCCGACTCTGCCGGTGGGCTATCGGGCAACCCGCCACGGATCGGCCACACATCACCCCAAGCTCCGCCGGTTACGGGCCATCGTGTCGCCCCCAGTCAGCGACATGTAGCGGCCCACAGATCGTCCTTTACGACACAGCCGGCTAGGACGTGGGACCGACCCGGCACACCGACTGACCCGAGGGCGGGGTAGGGGCAGGCAGGGAGATAGGGAGAGTGGCGACATGACGCCGGTTTGCCGGTCAAGACGTGATAATCCGGCGATTCGTTGCAATGCATGAATGCCATCCAAGGCATTCGTTGATAATATAATATCTCAAAGCAAAACTATATGTAATAAACATATATGTTGGCGCAGATGATCTTATAAATTAAGAGACTGGTAGAATATACTGTTGCAGGAAATCAGCCAGTTTTTTGGTCAAAGGCTTAGCACTGAGCCACCACTAAAAACTAACACGAAAATAAGGCCATAAAAAGTAATCCAGGCTATGCTAAATCACTAGCAAAAATGAAGATTACGAATGCGTAAGTGGTAATAAAGACGATAAATAAGGAAAAAGAACAATACAAAAAGGGAGGCATAATTACATAAGAGAAACAGTGAAGCCTCAGAAGTCCAAATAAGACACAAACTGTTACAATTCACCATAAAGAATGTCTAAGAGGAATACGAGAAGATAAATGAGCCTCTTGCGCGTCAAGCGCCGTCTCACTAATCTCTATCGATGATCATTATCCAACGGCAAGTGTTGATAGACGAGGAGCCGAGAGAAATGTCGGGAGTACGGAATGGGCACTGAGCGGTGCGAAAAAGGGAAGCACATGTCGTGCTCTACAAAGCAGTAAGTCCTGCCACCTGGCATACCGTACCGTTGATCACATGTTGCATAAGGGTCCGGTTTGGGTGGCCACAACTGGACGATCAGGCGGCGAGCCGCATTTTATCGCAGCAGACCGTCCCAGCCCGTTCCATGACACACAAATGCCAGGACAGTCCACCGGATCAGCTGCAAGCTGAACACTCAGCTCATTTATGAGAAATGTTGGTGGAGTGGCCACTGGCCAGGACAGTAGTTTGGGTATCGGATGTTCTAGAGTGCTTGCCGAACATGTAATTGTCACCAGCGAAAAAAAAAATTGTATCATAACCGGCAAATGAACCGACCATTTAGTAAGCGAGATCACATCAAAGCCAGTATCTATTACAAAAAGCTTTCACTCAATTGACCGAGGCGAGTGAGGAGCAACTTTTAGGCCTATAATCACCATAGGTATGTCGTACACTAATGCCGAATGACGATATTTCACTCAGAGACGGACCCTGGGAATGACCCACTGCAAAGGACCGCTAAGAACGCGGAGCCGTCAGCCACTGCCCTGGGAAGCCGTACAACCCAGCCAGCTGGACTGCAGACACCGCAGAACACCGGTAAGGACAGAGGTTCAGACCGGGCGGTGCACTGAGGTTATGTAACGCATAGGGCGGCTCCATGATGGACTCAGTGGCAACCCCTGCACGCAATGATCATTATTCATCAATCCTGAACAACGTAGGTACGGAATACCTGAACAGAGCGAACAGGCAAGTGGGCTTCACTCTTACGTTTCAAAAGTTGGTTTAGTTATTTTACTCACTTATACGTAACCGGGGGAGCAAAGGCGAAAATAACGACAAAAACTCTCCCTCGTTACAGCCAAGGTCGCACAACGAGCTGTTGAATGACGCGAGCTTCTACATAGAGCTCGACCGGCTGACGAAGCGAAAACCACAGTCAGCCAAGGCGGCAATCTCACCCACTATCCCGACTCGACCCTCAAAACCTCACCGTATTCCCCCTGGAGTTTCCGACTTTCTGCCGACAGTCCCTCTCGCCGCCGTCGTCGCCGCCGCCGCCGCCACTGCCGGCCGGCGCTCGGTTCGCGTCGACTCCGTCGTCGGCAACGATCAATCGGCGCGCACGGCGGCGGCGGCGGCGCGGCCGGGCCGCAGCACCACCGCCGCCGCTGACACCGCCACTCCAGGCGACCCGCGGCCTCTGCCCGGGAGCATCGATTACCCCAGGATGTGGGTCAGGGCGAATGGAGAGGGCAGCGCCGCCGGCGGTCTCTCTACCCGTCATACCAATCGCTCGCACATCGGCGAGCTGTCTCCGTTGGTGGGTTATACCGGATGACACCGGCTCAGTTCGACTCCCAGGTCACTGGGAGAGCTCCGGGTGGTAGCTCGTCACCGAACCAATCGACATGCGTCGCAGTGACAGCGGCAGAGCCGACGACCTGATGATGGTCCCAGCGGGGGATGAGACACGTCCTGGGCTGGCGAGGGACGGGCAAGATAAAAACATCGAGAAGATGAGTCTCAGAAGCCATCAGACGTAGGAAGATGACGCCAGCGGAAACCTAGCTGTCATCAAACGTGGCAAGAGGCGGCGGCGTGCAGGGCAAACCCATCTGGCCAGTCCGCGCCAGTGACCCGCCAGCGACGCGGAAACAATCTAGCCGCCCGTGGTCGGCCACCTCCTGCAAAACAGCCGTTACACAAGGCGAACGGCCGACCGTGGGCCAGACACGGCTGGTTTCAAATGGGGAACGGTTGACGTGGGGTGGAGAACGACTGTCTGGGGTCCCAGCAACGGCCGCCGCTGCTGCAAAGCCAGGCAGAGCTGTGCCGAGCTGGAACGAAGCTGCCCGGACTGCCAGGAACAGTTCGGGAAATGCAGCAGCAGATCAGCCCACTCCCCAGCTCAGCGAGCTGCAGAGGCGCTAACTGATAAATGACGAACCTAAATGAAAACGTGACAGCGCAAACGACAACTGCAGGACAGTGATGCGTCTGAGTGAGTGCCTCTTTCTGCACGACTGTTGTGACACCGGATGAATGATTCAGGGCACGAAAACGCCCATCTGGATGGACGGACGGAGGACCCGCCCCTCCATCGCATGACCCGCGATACGTTGGTCTGAGGATCAATGAATCTTCGGGTTAGAGGAGAATCGGCAAGAAGTGTGCCTCTTTGACTTAAATTCAGCGGAACCCGCTCGACTTATCGAAACGGTCTGTTTCTCCGTCCAGCATTCCTGGCCTATCGTTGCATATGAAGACAGCTGGAAAAGTCCAGCCACCAGGTAGGTATCCAGCCACTCCTCCGTTCCCATTGCGGCGACCTGCCGGCCGGTGGTGTTCCCCGTCCGGGCGCGGCCGCCTCAGGAAGCAGGGTCGATACTCTCGGTCGAGCAGACGGCAGGCCCATCGACCGGTTAGCGAGCCCAACGTGGCGGCTATGACACCATCGGTGCCGACGGACCGCACCGGCCCGTGAGTTATGGCCCGGCGGACCCAGACGGGCGGGTGGAAAGGAAGGGCAGACAGTCCTAGGCGAACAGCAACGGCGACTGCCTCAAAGTTAGGTGGGTAAAGGGCATTCACGCTCGCGAGGAAACTTACAAAGCGCATCTCCAATTGTTCTTTTGCCATTCCAAAGGAAACACAAAAGTTCACACAAGAGGCCCTAACTTGGGTCAGCAGGAGATCTTTAAGATTGAAAATATTTCCAACCTTTATCCACGAAAATGGGCAATGGTTAACTTAAACTTTCAACTAGGCTTTAACGAGACATCATATACCTATTGGAATAAAAGTTCCGGAATGTCAAAGTATGTTCCAGACATACGCTTGTGAACACCAGTAGGTACTGTCACCCGACACCAATTGAAAAGTGAAAAATATTGCTATAACCATATCCCAAAGTACGTACAACGCCTTGACAGCTGACTACAGCCGCCATACCAGAATAAGCCACTATATTCGGCATCCGCTCATAGTGGACGTCACAAATATCAAACGCAATCCTACAATTTCAGAAACTTTTGATGTACACATCGCAAAAACGCTTGCGAGGCAATGTAATTAAATGCATCTGCCAAATACACGTACATGGTCAAAGAAATGCTGCCAGAAATACGATGCTACCATGCTGTCTGTTTCCATCTCCTCCCGCACTGACAACACACCGGGCGGATACAAATCTCATCAACTAAATGGCCCGGCAAATAAACCTACGCCATTAGGTTGGAAGGCAGACAAAAGACACAAGGTATCCTAGCCGTCGCCAGCCAGGAAGTAATGTGCTCTGTCTCATTATACATGCAATAGGTGCCATCAAAATGTGTCAACGAGACTGGGGGCATCAGGCACCATTAAATGGCGAGCAGGCCATATTGCGGAAGTCCACTATTCCACACTCCACGCCATTATGCAGCCTGCCAATGACCACCATCGTAACGGCATTAAAGCGAACATGAAACATATTGGCTGATGTAATGAACCACATCGCCAAAACGTAACAGAGTTACCTCACAGATAATGAAACCAGGCCACGGACCAGTCAAGACGATAAATTTCTACGCCTGGCGATCGTTCGGAGAACATTCGACCCAATGGTGTTAGCATTGAAATGAAATTGAGCCCGCACTGTGGCAGCATCCAAACGATTCTGGCAGAGATTCAAAGCATACAAAGATGCCTGAAAGAAAAAAAACAAACACACGTTCAGTTCCAACTTCACTGTATTCGGGTGAACTTCAACCCGGGTGCGATGAAGTGCAGTGGCTTTTGGACACTCATCTTTCCATATCGTGTTTTGTCTTATCGCAACAGATCCTTATCTCGCTCAATGGTATGGCCCTTGTGTGAACAACATGCCACTCACTCTACGAAGCAGAATTGACCATTGCCCTTTGTTAAGGCAGCTGTGTGAAAAGAAGTTCACAGCAGAGCGTTCTGTGGTCGATTGGCGAGCATGCGCCGTAAGCTGAGACCAATGAATGGTGGTGTTTATGGCTCACCATGTGATATTTGTCCAGAGGAATTTACTTATCGGAAAGACAAGTTAGCACTTCAAGCAAGTTAGTGTGACGAGCCTTGTGTAAGTTTCCAAGAGATATTCTCTAGTGTTAAGTTCAAAGTTCAAAATACCAGTTCAAAGCCAAGGAAGTTCAACTTATGAGTGTCACTCGGACAGAAACCATCGCTAGGAAAAAGGCAAAATAAAGCAAATCGTGCAAATAATAGGTGCAAACGCAATACGCACATTTGCGATTTTTCCTCTCCTCTTTGCTGGATCACAAAATAACAGCGATCTACGACCACTGTCCACTACATACATCTCAGCACCGGTCAGCGGACACCTGCGTCCACTTCTGTGCAGGGGGCGGGCTGCCAGGTCCGACCCGACCGCCACCGTCAGCTGGCACCAGCCCCACCGCCCCCGCCCCCGCCCCCGCCCAGGGCGGCCAGCATCGATCCCGACTGGTCGTCGGGAAAGGCCCGGGCCGCACCGCCCGCGTCCGAGCGGTGACATAAGCGACGCAGCCCCCTCCGCCGCCTGAAACCACGGTCAAAACACGCCGCGCAACGAGCACCGAGCGCGGAGGACCGTCCGGACACTGACCAAAACCGTAAACAGTTGGGTGGCTGGACCGGCAGGACCACTGGAGCCCGGAGCGCAGCAGGGACCACCACCGACGGCAGTGGGCCGAGGATCGATCCTCAGAAAGAGCCGCGGAAGTAAACGGACCGGAAAGAAGCCAAGGTCGTCTCCGTGGCCGAGTGAACTAACGTGCCGTTACAAATACGAAGAGGATGTGGCGACTCAAGCACCCGCAAGAGGGGCACTCGGAAGAATTTTAGTAGAAGTGGCGAAAAGAAAGAGGAAAAACAGAGAGGGAAAGACGAGAGCGAGAGAGAGATGGAGAGAGAGAGAGAGAGAGAGAGAGAGAGAGAGAGAGAGAGAGAGAGAGAGAGAGAGAGAGAGAGAGAGAGAGAGAGAGGGAGGGAGGGAGGGAGGGAGGGAGGGAGGGAGGGAGAGAAAGAATAGGGAGAGTGAGAGATGGTGAGAAGCAAGGGTAGTGAGACAGGTGAACAGGGAGGCAGAGACGGAAGGAGGGGAAAAAGAGAAATAGTTTGAAAACTCAGCGCATAACCCCCGAGCAACTTGCCTTCATTATGAAGACTATCATGCATTTTATGTACAAGTTCCAGGAAAGAACCTATTTAAACAGAAGCATTAATGAAAGGCATTTCACAAATAAGCCTCTTACTCTTGAATCAAACTCAGACAGAAGCCTGCAGAATGGAACACAGCAGACTGGAGAACAATACCGAACTATCAAACAATATACTAGCCAAGCAGTCAGGCAGGAATGTGACCGCTGACCACCTCGCGCTGGAAATATACCTCACCTTACCTACCCTGGAATTTGAAGCCGATCCGGATCTGTGACTCCGTACTGCGATCTGCAGTTACGAGGGGGTACCCAAAAGAAACGGGAATTGTTTCATATCTGTTTATTCACTGATCCCTACACATCGTCACTCATGTCATTCTTAAAGTACTCTCCCTGCGAGACAATGCACCTATGCAGACGCGTTTTCCAGCTCTCAAAGCAGCTCTGGAACTCTTGCAAGGTGATGCCTTGCAGAGCCATCGTCGTTTTTGCTTTTACCTTATCAAAGTCGTCGAAATGGTTTCCCTTGAAGTCTTTTCATTCTGGGGACCAGGAAAAGGTCACAGGGTGCCAAATCCGGTGAATAGGGAGGGTGGATCCGTGGGGTCATGCATTTTTTGTCCAAAATTGTCTGACACTCAAGGCGGTGTGCGCTGGCACACTGTCACGATGAAATCACCACTCCCCGCTTCGCCACCTGTCGGGGAGTTTTCACCTCACCGTGTTTCACACACGCCGCAGAACGTCCAAGTAAAAGGTCTGATTGGCAGTTTGACCAGGGAGGAACAATTTCCTTTTGCACACTTCCCTTTGCATCGAAAAAACAAATCAGCATTGTCTTGACATTTGACTTCACTTGGCAAGCTTTTTTGGGGCGCTTTTGGGATAACATTTGACCACTTTTGAAGTGCGAAAATCATTCATAAACCCTCGTCTTGCTCACGGCAGCATATTTGTATGCTACTTGAAGCATTGGGACCGTTTCAGTCGCGGACTTCCCCAGCAGGAAACAAAATTTCACAGATGCGCGTTGTTGCTCAGTTCCGCTATGCATAAAAAAAACGACGGATCGGGCGGGAGTGCTTCAATAAATACGTGCGCCACGCGGCCGCGCCTCTTTATTTCGTCACCTCACCGTGCAGACTAAGTCCCAGGGGCCAGACTGGTTTGCCCCTAGCAGGGCAATGCCGAGCTACAACTGGCTTGGCCTACAGAGAACGATTCCCGTTACTTTTGGGTACCCCCTCGTATACTATTGCCGGCACGCCGACGCCAGGTCACGGTCGTCCACTGTCCTCACGTCACACATACCGGTCCGCCAGCGCAGGCACCGCCGGGGAAAAACTGTTTGTCCTGCTCGGACCGTCTCGCCCGCCAGCGTCCACACTCGACCGTCCCGCTGGGATCAACTGACTGTGCGGTGTTGACTGTGACACCGGACGGGGCGGGAGGGGAGGGGGATCACGTGACACAGCTCCTAGTAATGTGACACACGCCCGCCTCCCACCGCCATCCAGGGCAGCAGAGGCGGGGGGGGGGGGGGCTGACCGAGCGCCTACGATGGCCACAATGGTCCATATTGACCGGAGCTGAGTCTCCTCAGACAATAGGTCACCATTCTGCGGGTGCCACGGTGGCAGATGGGAGCTGCAGACTGCAGAAACTCGGCGTGTGACCGTCTCATAGGTCCCCACACAGCCCAGTACCGGACTGACAGTGCCGAACTACAGAATTGGCAAGAATGAAGAAACTGGTTTCAACAAAGATGCATATAGAAATATTATACAGCAGCTATGAAATAAATGCCAAAATAAAAAAATAGGAAAAAAAGAAAAAAACAGTGAAGTGCCCAAGCACATGAAATAAATCAATAGTAGTAAGAAGGCAAGCAGGTACATAGTCCAAATTTAATCTTAATAATGCAAGGTGAAGTGTTAGAAAATTAAAGAAACCCAGCATCATATGCATCTAATACAGACCAAAATCAGCAATAAAAGTGACTGGCAATGTTGATCTGGTGAGATATCATCAGTGTGGGGCACTCAGCAGGTGTGTGAAACAGATTTTCCATGGAAGTGTGCAGATTTAGTGCAAGGTATCACAGCCATAACTCTGTACTGTGCTGACCTGCTAAAGTCTACTGGTGCAGCCCTGCATTGCCCAAAGACATGATGTATGTGAGACACAGTTCACATTGTCAGATAATAACTACCTACCCTCTTATATTACAGTTGACACATCAAGTACAAAGCTTTCTCAAATTTACAACATTGTATATTGTTCAGAGTGGGCTATTTCATATTTTCAGCCTATCTGGAGTGGACCACTGGCAGATCTAGATTCCAAGGTGGGGGTGGGGCATTTGCAGCTGCCTCGTGCGACTAGCATGTGTGGCAAATGCATCCCCCTGCAGTGCCCAAAATCAAAAAAAAATTGTCATTTTATATACCTAGCAGAGAGAAAACTGAACCAATTGAATCTGGAAATATTGGCTTTGAACTACAGACCAAAGCATACAAAATCAAAATCAGAGTAAATTTGAAGGATGCTTTTTTATATTCCTCCCACTGGTGCGACTTCCGAGACTGCCTCACCTTTCTGGATCTCCCTATGATGTTGGCTGACGAAGAATTACTCATCACCTAGCCTAGTGTGGCACATCACATCATCTGCTTCTACACTTTGCAAGCTGGTAATCACAATTATCTTGGACAAGCATAGTTGTTGAGCGCAATGAGCGGTACACAAATACTGTAAATAAACAATTAGGTACGAACATACTGTAATTCCATGCGGACTAGTTTCATTTTTTGACCTCATCAGCAATCTTTGAAAACGATCACAGATACAAACGATCACAGATACAATGTAACAAAATGCAAGGTATTGGTTTATGGGAGAAGAGCACATGACACTACTTGGCGACTAGGAAACGAAGTGATTGAAGCAGCAGAACAGTACACCCACCTGGGGATAATCATGGCACCAAGAGGAGTAACCAGAAAAAGAATAGAAGAAGGCATGAAAAAGGCCAGGCGAGCCATGTATGCACACTGTAGCCATGGTATGAACATAGCGAGGATGAGTCCACTCACTCTGTATACAACCTGGCGAGTCTATGCAGAACCAGTGCTGACTTACAGTCTCGCTGTAACAAGATTCTCAAGAGCAGACCTAATGTATATGGAGGGAATGCTCCTACGCATGTATCGCTTGATGCAAGGACTCCCTGCTAAAGTACAGAAAGCAGTGGTGTACCTGATGATCGGAGCACTCCCATGCAGGATCATGATCATGAGAGTGGCCTTACAAGCTCTGAAACTTCTCACAGGAGCAGCAAGATACCATGAGCTAACCCGGTACGTACTGCTACACGGTGCGGTGAATGAGGAACGTCGGAGCAGCTTGGCTCGGCAATGGGAGGACATGTTAGCAGACCTAGGACTCCCAACTCTGACTCAAATGATTCATGGCTCAACTTCCCAGGAAGAAAGGAAATGGAGCAAAGCCTTGAACCATGCTATACAGCACCACACTGAGGAGGAATACCGGAAGGTAGCGTCTAGCATGAGAAGCCTACACTGGATGAAGCATCTGTTGCCACTAGCTGGACTGCTACAACCCCCTGACCAGTTTTGGCCAGCCAGCAGATACAGCGCAATAGGAAGACTGGCGACCGCCACCAGGATCAAACTACTTACTGGACATTCCTGGGTGGCGGGAGGAATAGTCAGGCGACACAAAAAGGAACAGGGCATCTGTCCTCTATGTAAAGATGGGCTTGAGACACTGGAGCACTTTCTCTATGAATGTATCGAGCTACTACAAGCAAGGGAAGAGGTACAGAAGAGAAGTGGAGCAGTTCTACCGAGAAGCCACAGCGCAGAGGAACTAATACTGGAAGCTAGCCCACAGGTCAGCTGGATGATTCATCTGCTGTACAGGATGAGAGTGCAGGCAGAAATCAGTGAAGCAGCAGGACATCCTTAAGCCCATCCTTCTATGACCATCCCTCGATTTTCTGGCGCCTGTGACGTAGTGTTAAAGTGTAACTGATGAAAGGCTAAGCATTGCATCCACTGGATGGAGCCGACCACACAAGAAGAAGAAGATCACAATATATTTTTTTATAATGCTGATGAAGACCTAAGAAAAAAATGTTTGCCACTTGGGAAGGTAGCTAGGTACTTATTTATTTTACTGATAGACAAGCCAATTGTAGCCGATCCACAGTCCACTGAAACACAGATTCATGGAGCACGTGAACTCAAACTGAAGAAATGAATATTGACTTACCTTTTTGAAGTCGACGACAACAAACCTAATTACAAAGTGAACAAAACTTATGACTTTGAAGTGGACTGTTGACCACTGACCACTGACCACTGGGGACTGACTCGTCAGGATATTGCAACAGCTGGTCGCGAAAACGCTTGAAATAAAAACAAATTATTTCATCAATTTGGTTCAAAAAGAAAAAAACTTATATTTTAAATCCACAAAAATATATATTTTTTTGCAAATTGACGCTTATGATGTTTTTTTCTCAAAACAGCGTTTGAAATAACGACATATATCATACGACTTTTCGACCTAAAGCATAAATCATCTGAACACTTTTGCTGTTCCGGCTTCTTATAACTCTTATAATGGGTTCATTGCATACCCCAGTACATGAAGCAAGTGATTTGCGTAACATATGCGCATTTTATGTATTAATTTACTAATTTACTCAAGAACGGGCAACGGCTTCAGTGGATTAAAAAAAAAAGGCTTCAGTGGAAAATGGGAAGGTCAATTGTATTCTGCAGTCGTCAGCGGGGTATATCAATATTGGTCGTCGGTAGGTATAGGTATTGAATGTAGGTTGAGGTATAGAGACTATACAGCTCGGATGCTGATGCCTATTGCCTACTGGCATTTCTTCGTTCAGCGCACAATTGTACGTTTCGTTGTCATTAACTGATATGGAAGCAGCTTTCCTATTATAAGGAAGCTTTTGGCTCATCTTGTTTTCGCCGGTGTCATAAATCTGAAGCCAATTTACGCTGAATGCTGTAATTTGGAGACTTGGTCGTAGTCTAGCGTCATCTATAACTAAGCATAGTTCCACGCGTAAGTATAGGTGTCGCCACCTCATCGTTTGCTCAAATCCCCTAAAACCTTTATACCTCGAAAACCTATATAGTCCTGCCTAAAACATTCTACAGTCTACACTTTTGCTAACGTTGGTCAGGTGTGCAGGGTGGCTACATGAACCCATTTTTCGGTTTGCGCCTTTCCTTCCAGCGTTAGCAGATGGGCTCTATATGAACTGGGCCCTGGACCCTGGTCCTATATACCAAGATAAGATTACTTTACTACTCCGTACTTGCTTTTACTACCGCCGTACTTGCTATATACGGCCTTACCTCCGGCTCCGGTGACCGGTGCCCGGTGGGACAGGCCATCCAGCCAGCCGCTCAAGTTCAATCGGTAACTAGCTAGAGCCTAGAGAGGCATGCTTCTGGTTCCTTACTCGGTGACTGGTGAGGTGACTCGACTCAGACTGTTTGTCACCGTTCCCTCTTGTCCATCCTCGGAACTATCAAATCCTTCGCTGCGCCTCAAGAACCCCATTCCGGGCTGGACGGTCACCTTTACCCGACGTGAGTCGCTCCTCAGGGGATGCTCACGTATACGGTGGCGTGACTGTTGGCGGGGTACAGGTCCACGTGACGAGCTCAGCCCCGGTGGTGAATCAGGGCGCCCCCTTGACCAATGTCTCCCCCTAATTCCCATAATGTTCCCGGCGCCCGGCTCCGTGAAGGTCTGCTTAAAACCGAACGAAAGGGCCAACCCTACAAAACATACAAACAAATAGACCATGACCCTAAGGGCAAGGAAGTGTGGCAAATGATCAAAATAATTGGTCTCGAATACAGAGGGGGAAAGACATGATATTGAGCTGTAACATGCAGGGGCGCGGGAACTACTTTCCGACTGGGGGGGGGGGGGGGGGCACACCATAATAGAGATCAACCTAGGGTACCCCCAAGTCTAGTTTTCTCACCGGTTTTAGGCCAATTGTTTTTCATCCCTCGGCTTTTTCAACAAAAAAGAAAACATTTGCAAAAAAGTGTGGTATTCCGTCTCAAAGCTGTGGGGGCACCGCCCCCACGGCCCCAGAGTTGGGGGGGGGGCAAGCTGCCCCCACTGCCCCCCCCCGGCTCCCGCGCCTATGGTAACATGAATACGAGTGACAGGTAATACATATATTTGAAAGTAAGTGACGGCTTGGTATAAATCATCACACCCACGGATCACAAGCTTATCAGCAAATAAATAAGCTTACCTGAGTAAATTAAGCTTATCAGAAAAAGTTTATCAGAGTACCTAAATTTCAGCCCGCGTGATCGGAGCTTATAATAGCTTATACCTCATCATTTTCGGACCCTGCGACCCAATAGAATATGCATCCTTGTATCAACTATCGCCGATGTACCGTGGAACTGGCTCCTGTATCTAATGAGGCCCCATGAGTGACCCCAATGTATCAGGTATACACTATGTCCTTGTGATGTCCCGGATGGTACTACTACTTACCTACATATATGTGCATGCAGAATCCAACGGACTCTGCTCTGGCGCTGCCAGTTTTATATTGGATGATGTTCCTGGTCCTTTTGAGCACCGTTCAACTTGCACGGTTTAACCCGGCAGTTGCTGGGGTATTTCGCCACCCACCGTTTGCTGGGGGGGGGGGGGCGTTAAACGCCCCCAGCCGATAACTCGAGAACCGATAGGCGCAGCGAAACGCACGAGGCGGCAAACGAAAGAACGCGACGAGACGCTTCAGATGAGTACTTTAAAATTGAATTTTGAGGTCACAGGTCGGGTCAAGGTCAGGTCAAACACCTGAAATCGGGCTTTCAGGAGCATGGACTTCAGGACTTCGCAATGGGCGCCTCTCGTCATAAACTCTGTGAAAACGGTGCACAATCCATCATATAAGGCCTACAAGAGTGTCAGCTCCATGTAGGGGTCAGTCAAGCATAGGTCAGGGTCAAGGTCAGGTCAACCGGGCAGGCACATATCCCCGAAAATCAAAACTGATATTCGCAGCCTGTGACACATGTTTTATGGGTAATTTGGGGCGTAGAACACGATGGTGACATTCATTTTATCATATGTGTACGTATTTGGCTAAAAAAGTTCAATTTAAGAAATGCATGTTTCATGGTCCTGAAGTAGTCACGAGAAATTGCCAAGATTCAGTTCACGATTTTGGAAAATGCGTAACGATAATCAATAATCGAAGATAGCCATTTGATTGTTCATGGTATTGGCAGTCTAATGGCGTTTACGGCATGTCTGTATGTCTATTCTGTGATTTTATATGATTTTTTGAACATATGCCGTTTTTGGTCGAAAACTCAAAACATGACGTCACTAACACCTCGATATCTCAAAAATTTTCCGACCGATTTTTTGAAACTTTGTCACAATAAACTTCAATTAATTCCCAACAGGTACCCAAAATTTGGCGGGCCTGCGGCGCGCCGTTTTTATGCTATGGCCCGGCGAAAAAAGTGGGGGCGTTTAACGCCCCCCCCCCCCCCCAGCAACTCGCGGGTTAATATTGATATGCTTCTCCGTTTGCAACGCCCACCGACTGAACCACGACTCGACATAATGACGCCCGAGACAACGGGATGCGTCGTCCGCTCCGCCGAACACCTCATTGGCGATGTGTTGTGATACGGACTGGGTATTTTGGCCATTTCACGGTTCGACTCATTTTCACCGGGGTGTCGCTTACGCTTTGTTATGCAGCCCATGGTAATACACCTGTAACCAATACACTGAGAAGGATTAAAGGTTAAACCATCTCACACCGGCTCTATAGGTTATTAGTTTGACAGCAACCGGCTCAGATAAGAAGAATCAATCATGTACTCAACTACTCATCACGCGCGGTTAGATGATAGCGTCCCTCCGCCGTTTTTCAGGAATGCATTAGTGAGGAGCGGACAACACAGGAGTGGGGAGCACCGGCTCCCCACTCCGACAAGCAGCCAGACCATTAACCACTTAGAGGTGAGTTTACGCCGTACTGCGCAGGGAGCATCGACACGCAACGGTGTCTGAGGGATGGGTATATGTAGTAAAAATAAACCGGTGTGATTGTGGGTAATAAAACAGCAAATACCTACTCAACAACCTTCGGTAGGGTTTTATTTTTACTGCGAAGTGCGAGGTCACCAGTTTAACAAAACTTTACCTCAACCTGAATGTCATGGTGTGCGGCTTTAAAAGATGCGGCATAGTTGGATATTTGAGCAGCTGTTGTCTTCGGTATCCCGCAATCGATGAGATTAAATTACAGTTTTTAGTTGTTGATTTATTTTAAGCAGTAGATATTGAACCACTCAAGAACAATGATAGCTTTCTGGACTCCTAAACATACATGTATACGGTCGAATGCAAGTGCGAAAAAAAAAAACGCCGCTGCGCGAGCCGCGTAAATGGAACTACCGCGTTTACTCACTCAAGTTATGCGGTACAGTATGCATTCAGGCGCCGACTACTAGCGACATCTATGGAGCGTATGAGCAGGTCTTCCTACTCGGGGTAGCGCAGGAAGTGAGACGGCCAGTGTGAATGAGTCCATCCTGATCCGGTAGCTGTTGGTTTGTGGTGCGTTTCACGACAAGTGGTTGTGACAGACTCACATACGTACTCTGTGATGGCAAATCAAGAAGTTTTGCTTGCCGGAAGGCGTGCACGTGAATCCCATCCCGTGTTTAGCGAAGTGGTAGCTAACAGTCATCAACTGCATGACACATCTGAAATTATTTCATGGAATGCTTCAGAATCGGCTCATTTTCCATCGGCCGTTGAATAGGGATGTGCACGAACGTTCGTGTTGATGCATTCCAACTATGACACGGTCAGAACGGAGTGAATTAGCGGCTAGCGCTACCTATGTAGCCTGGCGAGAAGCCCCTTTTTTAACCACGATTAGTGTGACTCTCGGTTCAAATATGAGCAACTATTGTTCAGTATTGTTATTACGAGCGAGCGAGCGCAGCGAGCGAAGTGAGTCTTTTCAATATAACGGAAAAATCTCAGTATGAGCGGCCCGGCCCGGCCCGGCCCGGCCCGGCCCGGCCTGTAACGCTTTTGAGAGGCTTATATCTCAGCAACCGCTGGACCGATTGGCCTGCGGTCTTTTTTGCTGGGTAGCCCCATCCCTTCTACCCCGTAATTGACTACTTTTGATACACCTCAGTGACCGTCGTGGCACGTGCCACGTGAAAAGTCAAGGGTGTTCAAGCTGTTTTGCAAAAGTAGTGATTTTGAGAGGCTCATATCTCAGCAGCCGCTTGGGCGATTGACTTGCGGTAATTTCTATAGGGTAGCTGCATCCTTTCTACCAAAAATAGGATACTCTAGATGCATGTGGGTCACCCCCAGTGCACGTGCAAAATACAACAATAAGAGGTGTCAAATTTGTTCCCATTTTAATAACTCGGTAATTACTGGGGCGATTTCGCTGAAACTTGGCATACAGGTAGGCACCCACCAGGCAATGCATTCCCATGTGTTGCGGTTAGGGTGCTACTGCACGTGCGCACGTGCAGGGGGCGTTTCCAGATCTCGAGAACGGCTGGGCCGATTGCGCTCAAATTTGGTACACGGTTGGGGACCGGTTAGTAGGGTGCCGTGCAAAAGTCCATTTGGACCCCGTTTGCACGTGCGCACGTGCAGAATGCCGCTTCCAGATCTCAGGAACGGCTGGGCCGATTGCGTTCAAATTTGGTACACCGCTAGCGACCGGTTAGAAGGGTGCTTTGCGCAAGCCCGTTGGAAGTACCCTCTCGCCCTTCCGCACGTGCAGGGCTCACTATCTCGCTCGCTCGTTCTTCGCCCAAAAGGCGTTTTACTGGTACATATTTATAAAATCTGATGGCCAATACAGGGTGTCTCAGAAGTTCGTTGACACATTTCCCATGCCAATAAAGCATATAAGAACCGGCCAAAAATCTAAGGTTTTGGTGTTTGTGTGTACACTAGACAAATATGCATGCTTTGACAACTGATTCGGATGGTTGGAAATCACACCCTTTGCTGTATCTCCAAAAATATTTGCCCATACCGATTTTCGTCGCTCCGTCAGCTGCCGGAGGCTGATAAAAGGTTACCACTTACCAGCTTTCAAGCTCTTGTAGGGGAATCCCCTGCAGTTTCTGCGTCGAATTTAGGTTTGATGAGCTCCCCGGCAACATCCGCTTCTCCCTGAAAGCCTCTAGTGCCCTCCTGATATCAGGAGGGCACTAGAGACTGCACACATCAAGACCAAGAACACACTAAACACAAGAGGGGGATTTTATTCGATGGCAGTAGCGACAGCCAGATTATCCTTGCTGACATGGAGCACGATTGTGGGGAACGAATGTGAAATATCGAAATGTCATTACCATGAGTGATTTATTAATGCTGTTGTTATTTTAAAATGTGATTTGTGACTTTTGGTATATTTTGTCTCATTTACTGACGATGGCACATTGTTGTCGAAACGTCTAAAATACAAAAAGATTTAAAATTTAATTATCATTTTGGTTACGGAGCGAGCGAAGCGAGCGGAGTCTTTCCAACGGAAATTTCTGAGTATGAGCGGCCGGCCGGCCGTGCGGACGCTTTTGCGAGGCTTATATCTCAGCAACCACTTGACCGATTTACATGCGGTAATTTTTGTAGGGTAGCTTCATTCCTTCTATTTAGTATTGGACTATTTCTGATGCATGCGGGTGACCCCTTATGCACGTGCCACGTGCAAAACGAAGAGGTGTCAGTTTTGTAATTGTTGCAATATCTCGGTAACTACTTGGCCGATTGCGCTGAAAGTTGGCATGTAGGTAGGCACCCACTAGGCACTGCATATCCATGTGCCAGAGTTGGGGTGCTGCTGCACGTGCGCACGTGCAGGGGTCGTTTCCAGATCTCGAGAACGGCTCGACCGATTGCGCTCAAATTTGGTACACAGTTAGGGACCGGTTAGTAGGGTGCCGTGCACAAGTCAGTTGAGACCCATTTGGCACGTACGCACGTGCAGGGTTCCGCTTCCAGATCTCGAGAACGGCTGGGCCGATTGTGCTCAAATTTGGCATATCGCTAGCGACCGGTTAGTAGGGTGCCGTGCACAAGTCAGTTGGAGGTACCCCCTCGAAATTTTGCACGTGCAAGGCTCACCCTCTCGCTCGCTCCGTTAGTCGCCCCAAAAAGCGTTTTACTGGTCGATATTTCTAATATGCTGTGCGCTAACTACTTTTCTCAGTAATTACGGAGCGAGCGAAGCGAGCGGAGTCTCATACTGAATTAAGGGAAAATTCTGAGTATGAGCGGCCGGCCGGCCGGCCGGCCGTGGGAACGCTCTTCAAAAGCTAATATCTTAGGAACGGGACATCCGATTGACAAGCGGTCTTCTTTACTGAATGTCACTTGGACGTAAAAGTTATGTGGTGTGATGGCCACCATGCGTTCTTGCCAACTACCGCACGTGGCGCGTGGTAAAGTTGGACATTTTTTAAGAACCCCCAAAATTGCAACCTCAATAACGGCACAACGGTTGGGCCGATTGAATTGAAACTCGGTACACAGTTAGGTCTCCATCAGATAATTCATCTGCATGTGTTAAGGTTGGGGTGCTACAGCACGTGCGCACGTGCAGGGGGCGCTCCCAGATCTCGAGAACGGCCTGGCCGATTGCGCTCAAATTTGGTACACGGTTGGGGACCAGTTAGTAGGGTGCCGTGCAAAAGTCAGTTTGGACCCCGCTTGCACGTGCGCACGTGCAGTGTGCCGCTTCCAGATCTCGAGAACGGCTAGGCCGATTGCGCTGAAATTTGGCACATCGCTAAAGACCGATTAGTAGGGTGCAGTGCACAAGTTAGTTGGAGGTACCCCCCCGCAATTTCGCACGTGCAAGGCCCATCCTCTCGCTCGCTCCGTTGGTCGCCCAAAAGGCGTTTTACTGGTTCAGCTAGCAATTCTCGTGCTGTGTTCAAAAAGATGTTTACAGTGAGGGTCGAACTTGAAATAACAACGAACTATAGTTACCGTGTATTTTCATATTTATAGCAATTTTAATATGAAGAACAAATGACAATATAGTTGCATGAGTGGAAATAAGGTACCTACTCGTTCCCTTTTCTTTTGTTTTATAATTATCACACCAGTGAGAATTATCACCAGCGCCCCAGTGGCGGTCTCGGCCAACTTCGCCCTAGTGAGGGGGGGCATATGTTACCACCCACCTCTAACTCAAAAACTAAGAGGGCTAGAAAGACGCGGTAAAAAGCAGTCGATAGCTCTCAATACGTACGTTTGAAAGTATTTCGGTCATTTTTCACCTTAGAGCAATATTGGGGTCACCAGAGGTCATCAAAGGTCAAAATTTGCCAATTGTCATTATATTTTTCAGAAAACATGCCGCTATCTCAGGAACTATGGTAGCTAGAAAAACGCATGGAAAAGCAATCGATAGCTTTTGAACTTTTCTTTTGAAAAGATCATTATCAATATTGTCCTCAGGTCAATGGTTTAGCCTCCAGAGGGCAAAAACTCCAAAAATAGCTGTTTTTACGAAAAGTGTTTTTCGACAATAACTTTCGACTACAAAAAGCCACGACATTTCTATTGCCAGAATCGTGTTTCCCTCACCGAGACGCGTCGAATGAACTATAATTTGACCTTGAAAGGTCAACTTAAAAATTTGACCTCAGGTCAAGGTCATGACCTGACCGGAAAAGGTCATGTTGCATATCAGTCGATGCGTCTCAACAAGACAAACACAATGAGACCATCCCCAGCGTTCTATCTCTTTCCAATCGCGAGTTATTGGCAAAAAACTGTTTGTAGCCTCAAATGACCTCGGATGACCTTTCTAGAGGCTATCAGCAAAAATGACACCTTGGTCATCACGAGTGGACTAAATCATTGTGATTCTGAAATATTTGGACTGTTCCTATGCGTACACACGGATCTAGAGGCATCTTCATTTTTCTCCATTGACTTGTAATGGAAAGGTCATGCCACTGACTTGACCTTAGGTCACGGATATAAAAAATTCGAGATATACAAATTGTAGGCTCCCATAACAGCATGCACGTTCCACCAAGTTTAAAACCTTTCTGACAAACACTGCAGGCTGGACATGATTGCAAACTTCTTTTAAGGCTTGGTCAGTTAACTTGACCTGGTGACCTGACCTGACATGACCTGGGGTCAAAAATTTCACACATTGTCCAAAATTGATGTACCAAAAGCTACCCCAAGCGGCGCGGCGCTACGCGCCGCGGTTTTTTATTCACACGCGAAAAACGCGACAGGGTGGTAACATATGCCCCCCCCCCCCCCACTGGGGCGAAGGTTAATGTCTGTATTTCTGTTTTTTGCATTGTCAGAAATAACGTAACGTGGCTTCTTTTTTTTAATGCCTCGCCTTTGACACATTTTCGCCAAAAAACAACGAACATACATTGCCTCCGGTTGTTAAAAAGTCTTACAAATTGTATGGTCTCTGTTCATGTAATTATACAATTAAAACAATTCATCACACTCATTGAATAAATACATTGTGACGCTGTGGCCACGTCATGTACCTATATGGCACCGCCCTGCCGCGCGGCTGGCGTTATCATCTGACGTGGCGTCACGCGGCGGTTCACGTCAGCGGACGCCATCACAGCTGTGTCACTGCCACCATCGACGATCCAGACGCCTGGCTCGACGGTACACCGCCTCCTGGAGTTGCCGGCCAGTGCCGATCCTGGGGACAGGCGACGGCTGTTATACGGGCGGAAAATGGCAGAATATTTTTTTTTCGGAGGCTGCTGCTTGATTAAGGATTAATGCGCTATCATAATTAATTGAACACTGTGCGACTTAAAGAGTTGGTTCACGGTTAGGTTTGATGGTAGTCATTTATTTATCGAGCTTTATCAGTGTGGAGAACAATTATAACATACCTACTTATGAGACCCACTACGCCAAATAAGCCGCCAAGAATACAAACTACGCCAATAGTATTCACTCAAAACACTGCGTGTGTTCCACCCCTCTCCCGCACAACGATCAACCATATCCACCATTCCCCCCTCCCCGCCCCCACTCATGTCCACCCCCTCCGTACCTGTCAAGCAGAGCTATGTCGGTGTGCTTTCTGCCATCTCTCTGTAATCTCTGGGAAATGATCTCCTCCAGCTCCGATCGGCGATTCTCCCCGTCCCCGAGCCAGGCCGATCTGTAGTCGGCAAACCTTCCGATCTTTTCTCCGCCGTACCGTCTTCCTGTCTTCCCAAACCCGCTCAGTGCCATCCTAAACGGTATCCTATCGTTCTCCATCATTGGATCAACATCGCTTCCTAGATTGTATTCTATATACTCTCCACTGCCGTCTCTAGAACCTTCCTCAACATCTGCCAGTCGGTCGGCGGTCTCGACGGGACTGTCCTCCACGAGCTCGGTGAAGCGTCCGACTCCTAGGGGTGGCGACTGGTCACCGATCTCTGTGTGTCGTCCTATGTTGAGATGAGGCTCGTCCTCCGGTCTTATCAGGAGAAGGTCAGAGTCTGTAATCGTATCGTCGCTGCTCTTTGTTAGGCTGGTGATTGAGTCGCTGAGAGTCTGTTTCTGTGGAGTCTGATCGTCCTCGGATTTATCGGTCTCTTCAGAGTCGGTCTCTCCAGACGACTCCATCTGCGGTTAAAAGACAAAATCATTAGTATAGAAGCGAAGACATTTTGAATGTGGAAACATTTTGTTTCAAAACGAAACGATATCTTTTACTAACCGTATGTAGAGATTCATTCATTCCTTCCGCCTTTATCGCTATGAAAGCATCACTGTTCGAGCTGGGACGAAGGCGATGCACCTACCATGACGTCATCGTCCTCAGTCGTGTCCTCGGGCGGCAGGGCTGTCATCTTATGAGCGGGCACCGCTGTCCCCCACAGTATCAACTTTAGCTTCTGCAGCTCACCGTAGTTGTCTTCAAACGTCTGTGACACACAACGGCCGGTCAGTGGTTGAAGAATTTATAATAACGGCATGAGTAGCTGCTATCTTTGAGGCGAGTTTATAATTCTGTAGTGGTATTTATATTGACTATTCAATTGGTGAATGAAAAGCTCTGAATGAAAATGTCCACCTTCTGGCATTATTTACTATTTCATTCCATTATGGGGCGTTGCAGGGCCCTTTTCTCAAACATCCGCCCGTTTCCAGTCTACTGACTCTCAAATCAGCTCAGCCCAGTGCCGCGCTCAGCTGAGAGATGTCAGGAGTACTTACATCGTCGCGAACCTCGAGCATCCATTTGCCGTCGGGGTTTTCGCCCCAGGTAGCGACCGACATCAGCTTGAAGCCGTCAAAGCCGTCAGCTGAGTCGTCTTTGCGCCGAGGCCTCAGTATGGTCACGGTAGTGCCTGCCGGGTATCGAGTATTAGGGTGGGATTGTGGTTGTCGACCGTACTCACTGACGTACTTGTTGTTGAAACTTTGCAATTTATATGCATCAGGAGTCGTGATTTAGATGTTAATCTGGACAATCGCAATCCAAGGCATAAGTCGTCATCCATGGCAATGTTTTGAATTCACTTATTTTATCTCACAGAGTCGTCGACGGAATAACCCATTGAAAGTCGAAGTCATTTCCGAGCTCGAAATATAAATGAGAAAGTTCAACTCTCCGGCCACCGCTCGTGACTGCCGCACCGCTACATAAACGTCACACATTAATTAACGATATATGAACACCTCACAATTAACATACTACAGGTGGAGATTTCCATTTCGCGTCTAGCTAGACGCGTCTAAGTCTTGACGCGTCTAGCTGGACGGCAGCTGCGTCTAGCTGGCGACGGCTAAATTTAGACGCGTCTAGCTTGGAAGTCTCCGTCCAACAGTTAGACGCAAAGTTAGACACCAACTTGAACGTCTGCTCAGTTAGACGCCAGTTGGAAGCCAGTGGAAGTCTCCACCCTACATGTAGACTAGTAACCGTACCCTGTGGCGAGGTGAGTCGCATTCGGAGCGCCCCACGTCGGGTGTAGTTGAGACTGAACACCAGCTCGACGTGCTCTAGGTGACGGATTTGATACGGCCCGTCACAGCGGGCAGAGAGCGTCACCGTCACGGGGCCCCGCGAGCCCAGACGGCGCCACTCAGCGCTGTGGGGAGAGAGAGAGAGAGAGAGAGAGAGAGAGAGAGAGAGAGAGAGAGAGAGAGAGAGGGGGGAGGGAGGGAGGGAGGGTTGGTGATAATAATTTCAAAGTGTGAATTTCGAAGATGTTGGAACATTCGATTGACCCTTGTTACATCTTCGTATCTGCTGGCGCATTTATTCGTAATTATAACCCATTTTTTAATTACTTTATGATGGGATCGTGCCTAAAAATGTCTACTAGCTCGGTGAAAAACAACTCCAAGCTACGTTAGGTGGGGTGTTGAAAAGTGTCTCACCTCTGCTCCCCTGGGGCCTGACAGAAGCGTCTGATGGCGCTGGCCGACTGGGAAGAGTTCCACGTCCTGGCCCCGGCCACCAGAGCCGCCGCGTCCATCAGGCCAAAACCCACCCTGCAGAGTTCGGGTAAAAAATGCGGGTCACTGCTGGCCTCGCCGGCCCCCAAGGGCACAGACGGATCACTGACCTCACCCCAGAGGGCACGGATTGAAGGGCACGACAAATCGATCAGACTAACCTATCAAGGATCATATGTCCGATGACGCTTGGTCTCGACTTATCTGCATAATAAAGTAAAAATAGCCAGCAACTACTGGCAACCTCTAGTAGCGTATTTTCTGTGAAAATCGTACTGAGAGCGGGCGGGCTCACCTGGTGCTGTAGCGCAGACCGATGGCGTTTGACACCCACTGGCTGTTGGCTCTGAGTACGGGTTCGGGCCGAGAGGTGTAGACGACCAGGTGCTGAACGTCCCTCCAGGTCAGCTGCGGGCTGGGGGGCAGATGGACGGGTAACGCCTGGCACTGCAGCCCTGGTGTAAAGTACGAATGTTTACATACTTAGTGTTTACTCAGTGTTTACTCGTATAGCGGGTGTTTGTGAGACAATGTGAATAGGTAGACGTTATTGCAGCGTGGCTGTCTTTTTATCATAGCATCTTGTTTATAAAGGTGTTTAATTTTTAGTGTTGCGGTATTGACAGGGCTTTTGCACTGCCAAACTTCTGCGCTAAAGTGTGCCCGAGACGCGGGCTTAAAAAGGCTTCTGTTTTGGCGTAATGTTTGCTTTATTTTGATTAGTAAAAAACAATGGCCTGTCATTCGCTATTGCCGCATAGAAGTTTGCATTCAATTAAAGTGTTTGAAGTTTCCATCAACTTTGCGAAACGCGCTCCGATATTCTCGGTAGGAAGCTGTCTGGTACATTCCCTGTCCCTCTCTTCCTGTCTGCTGCGCCCATTCAAGCTCTACCGGCTCAAACTGCTTCTAAAGACGGTGTAAGTAAGTACAGGAGGGTGACTTGGGCACTCACTTCACCTCCAGCATCAGGGCCACCATGCTGGCTGCCATCGGCGCAGAGGCGGACGTCCCAGAGAAACCGCTCGTGCATCGGTCGTGCATGGCCGTCGTGATCTGGCGGGGGTGCGTGCAGATAAGAGTTTGGTTGTCTGGCAGTGCAAGAATGAACGAGACTATGATCTGCCCATTGGCCATTAGTGCAGGTCTTACTACATAGTGCAGGGATCTGCGGTGTACCAAGAGCAATCGTGCTAAGCATTTCGTTGCCGATAAATGACTCCGATAACCGATTCAACAACACGGTTAGCTGGTGGAATAAGTCGGAGATGGAACTCTACAAGAAATCACCAGAATCATCTTCGACCACTACTGTATCTATTTTACAGCGTCTTGCCCTGCGCTCTCACCACATTGTTGGGGTGGCCGACTGTGTAGGTAACTGACAGAGTCGACGAGCAAATCTCTCCATACCAGGGCATGCGGCCCTCCTGATCCACACTGCCCACGGACAGGGTGAACGGGCTGGACGCGTAGCCGTCACACGCGCAGTTGTCGTCGGCGGCACCGCCTCCGTTACCGCTCGCCCAGACCAGGATCACTCCGCGACCCTGACGGCCCTGTGAAATGGGAGGATGATGGTAATTTGCCTCTGGAGGACGGTGGACATGATGCGTGATATGGGCAGCGTGATTAAGTTACTGAGTACGCTCCTCGATTGATGCTGCTTACAGACGCATAACGTGACATAATACATTGTTTAAGTTCCAACCGATTGCGGTGGATGTGGCATGTGCGCAATATCTTCTCTCGTAATCTTTCATCTTTGCCACTCTATGGACGGAGCCGGCGTCTGTATCTCCATTGCAAGCTCTTCCAGACTTTCCTTCGCGTCAGGTTTTGCTCAAACTCGCTCACCTCTTCGACGCAGGTCTCGATGGCGTCCTGTAGCAGCCTCCCGGGCATGTCGGCCACGTAGCCGCTGTCGGTGGGTCCCCAGGAGACGGAGATGACGTCGGCTCCCAGACAGGCGGCGCTGAACGCCTCGCCCTCGGTCCGGTCCGTGATGACACCGTCCAGTAGACGCACCGCTGCCGAGGGGGGACGAGATGTGAGGGGCGACTGGAGAGAAATGTGCAGAGAGTGAGGTGGGAGGTCTGTCATAGAGAGAGGCTAGGAGAGCAATAGGCATTTACTTTTTCAGGCAAAGCAGTAAACTAAACGTCTCATGTGACCACTGGTCACACAAAAACTGGCTTCTTTTTATGTGACAATTCATCCCTCTGTGTTTCAGTTGTCGCCTTTCTGCTAAATCCTATCGGAAGTGTAACTGACCTGACCTCCCACATTCATCACTGATTGGGGCAAAAAGTTGTCTTTTAGCCTATCGGTGCGGCTTATTTTTATCCTGCAGTCAGTTCCGTTCTTGTCTGTCCGGCTCACGTTAGGTTTTCTTGGTTTTTACACCTTGTCGCCACTCACCACCGAGTCGTGCGCCCGTTGCCATGCCGACGCCGCAGAAGTCGTTGTTCGGCTGCATTGAGACAATTCCGGCGCACTTTGTGCCGTGTGCGTTTGTGTCTGTATCGTCGTAGCGTGGCGAAGGGTCCCGGTCGCCGTCCACGATATCATAGCTGAGACTCGGGTCCTGGCGGATGAGATATGACAGGTAGATCAAAATGATGGCCGCCTTTTCTTTCAGATGCAAGCAAAGTTTAGTAGTATAAGGCGAGCGCAGATGACCTAATGATTATGACCCACGCACAACCAACAGACAACACTCACGAGAGATCTCCCATTTACAAAGAATTAAATTACCAACTTCATATCTATGTCACGCATCGCTTCCCGTGCCAATCCAGACTCTACAAACCCTCACTTCGGCGATCTCGTCTCTGTCATATCGAGTACCTAACCGCTTATTGTTTCCACTCGGTGATCGGTGAGCTATCCGCCTTCTGCGTAACTCACGTAGGCGTGTGCGATGTCCGTGTGGTTGTGCTCGACTCCGTCGTCGATGATGACGACGCCCAGCCGCGTCCCGTGACGCCCTGTTCCTCACCCTCCAGCACGTTCATGGTGTTCTGGGCCGCCTGAGAGCCGACGCTCCTCGGCCGAGTGTTTCGGCGACTCTGCCGCGGCGCAGAGATTAGGCGTGGTCAGCCGAGGTCAACCACGGGGACATCCATACAAAGACACACAGAGAAAGAGAGAGAAAGAGAGAGAGAGAGAGAGAGAGAGAAGAGAGAGAGAAGAGAGGAGAGGAGAGGTGAGAGAGTGAGAGAGATGAG